>NC_090823.1:18835263-18925263 GCF_000390325.3 Nicotiana tomentosiformis
AGTTAATGACACTATGTCTTTAACATTTACATTGCACACATGAAGTTAAGGACACCATGTGATGTCCTAAAGTTTAACAACAGAAGTTGCAAATACAAGTTAATGATATTATGTCATTAACATTTACATTACACATATGAAGTTAAGGACACAATGTCCTTAATATTTACACTACACATATAAGGTTAAGGACATGATGTCCTAAAGTTTATCAGCAGAAGGTGTAAATATAGGACACTTTGTCCTTAATATCTATACATCACTCATGAAGTTAAGGACATTATGTCTTTAACATTTACAATGAACACATGAAGTTAAGGACACCACGTCCTTAACATTTACACTGCACATATGAAGTTAAGGACATGATGTCCTAAAGTTTAACAACAGGAAGTGCAAATACAAGTTAAGAACATTATGTCTTTAACATTTACATTGCATACATGAAGTTAAGGACACCATGTCCTTAATATTTACACTATACACATGAAGTTAAGGACATGATGTCCTAAAGTTTAACAACAGAAGTTGTAAATACAAGTTAATGATATTATGTCCTTAACATTTACATTGCACACATGAAGTTAAGGACACCATGTCCTAAATATTTACACTGCAAATATGAAGTTAAGGACATGATGTCCTAAAGTTTAGCAGCAAAAGGTGCAAATACAGGACACTTTGTCCTAAATATTTACACAACACATATGGCTAGCACAGGGATATTTTTGTTCGACGAGTAAAAATTTATTAAGCACTGGCTAAAGAGTAAATACATTTAAAATAGTGGTTAAAAAGTGAAGATATCTCTAATCAGTGGCTATCTGTGCACGTCCCCCAAAACAGTCCAACCCTTATACATTCAGGACCATTCTGATCATTTTCTCGTCCACCTCTCATTACTAGCAAAACATGTCTAAACGAAAACGGGATGCGGGAAATGGAGAAGAAGAAGAAAAGCACCGCGGCTCAGTGAAGATGATGAAAGGTATACGAATTTCTTTTGGACCTAAACTTTTTGGCACTTGCTACAGAGAAGTAACTAGTGCTAGATATCATCCACCAAATCTTGTCACATTCATTTGAAGCAGATTTCGTGATTCAATCGCTCTTTCTTCTTCTTGAAATCATTAGTAAAAGACATAAAACTTTCAAGATCTTAACATGCGTTTTATAGTAATATTATTATTTATATTGGTAAGATGTAATTCTTAGAGAGTAAGATATTATCCATAAGTTTGGAATACATTACCTTAGATCTTGTGGTAAAAAACTTTATTTATCAATTCAAAGTTCTAACTCTACTATTAAAAAACATGCAATCTTCCTTTTTTTTTTTCTAATAGTTTTACAATGACTTTGTAACTCTTTTTTTACAAATTACGATATTGTCTAATTAATAACAAAATCATAAATTTACTATTAAAATTTTTGAGGCCCCAAAATAAAAGCAAAGTCTTTATTAGCTCCCCTTTGAGCCGCCCCCCGAATACCAAATACAAAAGTATACTGAGAAAGCATAACTTTCAGCCAACCCATATATCAATTATTCTGGTGAATTACAATATACAAAATGAGATGAGATCAATCTAGCACAAGGTTGATGTCAAATCAATTTAATCATTTCATATACAAATAAAATTTTCAAGAAAGGCTACAAAAAAGGCAAAGGGAAGATACAACAAGAAAAGAGGGATTCGATTACCCATAACACTGGTACCCCATACAACCGGGGGGGGGGGGGGGCGGTAAGAAAAGCTTTGAAACCAGGGGAGAAAAATAATTGAAACATAAAAAAATACAACTAAGCACACTGAATGCCGCAGTGACTAACTGGCAACTCAGGTTTTGAGAAGGCCTTTTTCTCTTGTGGTAAATCTGCAGAAAGAATGAATAAACAGAGCACACTGCTAATTGTTGCAGATCTTGATCCCCAGACTATGCTGGTACCATTCTTCAGTATTGTTGCATGACGCAGCAGACACACTCCACATTAAATTCTCTTCTAATTTTAGCTACAACCTTCAATCGGAGTTTGAATCATAGAAGTCACTGGGGCAAGGTGTCATGACTTCAGATTCAAGAATCTGTACAACTCTGTGCATGGTGGGCCTCTCCTCAGGATTCGAAGAGACGCATTGTGTGGCAACTGAAAGCAGGGCATCCAAGCTTTCCGTCTGTACCCGTTCACAATGTGGATCAACTATCTCCCGTTGTCTACTCTCAGTAGCTAGAAAATTCAACTGCATTATGGATATAAGATTTAAGATCAATACGATAACTCAGAAAGTCAGGTTTATGAACAGAAGGTCCCACTGGCCTTGGATAGAATACGTCAAGTTGTAAACTTCCTTTTTTCCTTTAGGGGGAGGGGCCGTTGCCCATTCAGCAATAGGCAACTCTTCTTGTTTGCTTTTGATATGCAGAAACTAGAAACGTGTAACATAAATGGAAAATAAATATATAGTGGAAGCTCCGATAAGGTTTTCACTTCACATGATTTGATTAGCACGAAAACCAGAAATTCAGTCTTTAAATTGATTAGCACTTGCATTTGGGTCATCTGCTAGACTGGCAGTTGCTTATTTCGAAGACTTAATTTTTGTTTTCTCGTCAACAACATAGTTTTGTGCTTCAAGCACTACTTCCAACCTATAAAGAAATTAAAGAAAAGAAAAACTTAACCCATCCCTCAATTCCTCTGCCATACAAATTTTTGAGCAAACTGCATAGATCATCTCTCTAGTGTATATCTGACCTCAATATTTCATTATGCTCGTTGCTCATCCTCATGTATTTTCACATATCAACAACTGCCCTTCTACCCACTGGAGCCAAAATATCTATACTAGAGTGAGTTCCAGAATTAAGTTTAACAGCTACAATCTCTATACATGTGGAGAAATTACATCTCTGATTTGTGGTTCATAGTGTTCAAATAATGAGTAGCATGGTGATTCAAGCTATTAATAATATCATACTCCTTTCCTGTACTCAGAACCTTTCGTTTCTAGAAAGATGAGTTTCAGTTGCACAACTTGCATCAAAGTGGAGACATCCCATCTATTATTTCACCTATTAAATAACATTTCTAAAGTATTTATCTTTCAACTCCAAATAACATTTACCTTGACAGTAGATTGTCATAAAATTATAGATTTTAAAGACTACAAGTTAGCCTAATCAATCAATGGAATGTCAGGAATAAGAAGAAAGAGACCATAAATTTGAATAAACTCAGGCAAGAAGAAATTAGTGGCATTACATACCCAGCCAACAATGTTGAGGCCCTTCTCAATGAATGTTGCATCAGTGGGCCGCTTCCCACTTACTACTTCAAGAACCAGAACTCCAAAACTATAAACATCAGTCTTTTCTGTAGCTCTACCACTCTGCATGTACTCTGGAAAATAAAGCAAAACCAACAGGTCGCATAAACAACGGAAAATGTGCAACAGATTAGAAAATAACATTTACCAAACAGAGTACAGTACTAGGCATCTCCATACATGGCTACGAGAACTAGGTTCATTAAGAATAACCAATCTTTGATCCAAGCTCTTACACATCTGCTTTTATTGTAGGAAATAAAAAAGAGCTTACTTAATACAAACTGATGCAGCAAGACACTGATTGCATCAAAAAGCAATATTTCATACTGCGTCTTCTTTGGTTTTTTTTTTTTTGATAAGGATTTCATACTGTGCCTTCGAAAGACCAAAATAAGAAGCTTCCACAATTGAAAATTTTTCCTCTCAGTCCCTCTGTTATTAAACTAAACTTCATATTTTCTAGTTGAGACAAAGGAAAGCAAGTATGAAAAGAGGAAAAACTACTGACAGTCGTGTACTTAAAAGAAGAGTTGAAACATGATTATTGATTACAAACAGAGGAAAACCAGACAACACTCTCACAGTTACAATAAACATGAATTAAACATGAATTATTTCTTCATACTTTGGAGTTACGAAATGTTTACAAGTGTCCAAAATTTGAAGAACATATATGTTAAAGCATGTGTGTACCTGGAGCCAAATAGCCAAATGTGCCAGCCACAATGGTTGTGATGTGAGACTCCTCATCCTCCAACAACTTGGCCAGTCCAAAATCAGATACCCGAGCCTCGAAATTTCCATCAAGCAAAATGTTACTAGACTTTATGTCTCGGTGTATTATTCTAGGGGAGCAATCATGATGTAAATATGCCAGCCCTTTTGCAGCTCCCATTATAATAGTCAACCGTGCATCCCAGTCTAGTTGTTCAGATCTCTCTGTATAGAAACATTAAAAAAAAGTTTCATGTATAACTGGGAAAGCCTTTTTAATTCAGGACTCTAACATTCGCTAGAGCAACTACAGAAAATCCTCAACAGCAAGAGCAAGTTAACAAGTCAGAAGATCGTGCTTAGGCTATTCATCTTTTTTCACTTTTCTTTTTGATTTTTAACCGCAAAACAACCATTTGCAGAATGTCATTGACACTTACATTCAGGTATTCACGTTGGCTTCCACTTCTCACACAAGAATGCGAGGTTGAAATTGAGTTAGCACATTTTTTTTAATTGTGATGAGTCATTCTTTTGAAGCCACTATACTACGTTAACATATATTTTGTGTTTTTTTCTGAAGACTTGCAACGTATTACTCTTTAATTTTGATTAGTATGGTATATAATTGGCTAACCTCAACTATATTGTCATGTCTTGAGTCCCTTTTTGTTGTGCCTATTTTATATACCAACTCAAACACGGCTGCAAGCTGGCTGCCTTCTGAAGGCAAAACCACACCATTTGACGTTCTATATTCAATGTTCTATAGCAACATTATGATATGCAATTTAAACTCTATTATCTCCACATTAGACTGCTTCACCCTGTCTATTCCTTTCAGTTTTTGGGAATAAATTTGTCAAATAGAAAAAAAAGAGTATATAGCAAAGAAAGCTCCAGACACAAGTTTCAGACCTATCACAGCCTGAGAGAATTGAGCAGGACTCTATCATCTAAGTGTCCGCTACTTTCCACTATTCAAATACCAACTTGCTACTTTAGCTCAACTCAATATTTCTAATTTTATGGAGACAATATATTAGATTGTCTTATAACAAAATGATATATTGGATTGCTAGTGGTAGTGATATTTAATTGTCATCAAGCAGCATAACCTAATGTAGAATGAAGAGCAGCACATGGAAGATGCCAACAGCATTCCGCTATGATTACTCAAGACTGCAGCGAAAATGAGGCAAAATGTCCAAAGTATTTCCACTGAACCCCAGTGTACATGCTAAATTCATAAATAAGCGGACATCCTCACCTACCATAAGCAGCAATAATTAAAAGCGGAAGAATATCTCACCATGCAGAACTTCATCTAAGCTACCTCCGGATAAGAAGTCATATATCAACAACTTTGATGTTGGAGAATTGCAATATCCTCGCAAATTAACCAGATAACGGTGTTTAATGCTTCCGAGAATTTCAAGCTCTCTTTCAAAAAATCTATCAAATCCCTCATTCATCTTAACAATTCTTTTTAAAGCAAACACATTGCCATCGTCCATTGCAAGCTTGTAAACGGTACCAAATCCCCCAGAACCAATTATGTGTTCTTCATTCAAAGCCTCCAACTTTTTGATGATATCTTTCGAAGAGTAAGGCAAATCTCCATGAAACATCACAATGGATGCACCTAAAGGATTAAGAATTTCGATAACTAAACAAAAGGATTTGATGTAAGGAACTAAAAAGGACGAAACAAATAATAAGAACATCAAAATAGTAGTTTCTGCACGGGTTCAGGACCTGCACCAACATCCACTGCAAGGCCTCTGCCGTCATTTTTACCCAGTCTCTTGTAGAGGAAACAGCCCCAGAAACACATCAGCGCCACCAGTAGCAGTGCCCCAACAGTTGCAGAGGCACTTATGAGTAGTCGACCAGAATACTTCTTCTTATTTTGGTTTTCGGCTGAAAAGATTGCGGATCAGATGTTACCATGAAACACAACAAAAAAAGGAAACTAGGAAGAGTAGAGAAGGAAAAGACGAGATACAGATTCAACTGAACATGTCATAAAGTTATACACTCAACAAATCACACACCTACTTAATGCTTGAAGCACAGGTATAAGAAAAATAATCAAGCTATAATGTAATGCTCTTATTTTCATTGACGGAAGTGTTCGGAGATCAGCGTGTGCACCTCGACTATTCCATCGGGTACCTACTACCTCCCACCAATCTTAAGCAGATTAAAAGAAATCACCTAGTAATATTTTGCCTCCGCTAGGATTTAAACCTGAGTTTAAATCCTCGACTATTCCATCGGGTACCTACTACCTCCCACCAATCTTAAGCAGATTAAAAGAAATCACCTAGTAATATTTTGCCTCCGCTAGGATTTAAATCTGAGACCACATGGTTCTCCTCCCAGACCACTAGGCCACACCCATGCGAGCAGCCATAATGTAATGCTCTTCACACATTATATACATACATAATACTACAAGCACATATAAATTATCTGATTCAACCATTTGAAGTACAAGGTTTTGTCTTGGTACAGGGAGGAGAATATTCCTAAGCAATGTTCTCTTAAATATTTCAGTCAATTTCAGGTGAGAGTGGGTATACAAAAATATAACCTAGATAAAACTCAAAATTTAAGGAGAAAAACTGCTATTTTGAATGTACAATGTTATGCAGATGAGGGTTAAATAGTAATGATGTGTGCTGCTTTTCTTGACATAGGAATAACAGAAAGATGAGTTCTGATATTTCAGCAGCAAAAACACTAGAAGGTACCCTTGACCATATGAGAAAACAACATCTATGTAGATACAGGTTTATGGCCTCTTACAGATAAAACATGAAGTCAACTTAATATCTTTTTTTTGAGAATGGTAACAAGCAAGTCAACTTAATATCTAACGACAATTTTATAACGAACCATCTCACATATAATATTTACCTGAAATGGGGGGCTGAGAAAATGATGTAGGACCTCCGGCATCGCACACCACATTAACTTGATGGCCGCACAATTTACGATTTCCGAGAAAGCTGTCATAAGTTAAAAATTGGAAAATGATGTATTAACAAAGTGACAAGTGCTTAAGTTGTCAATTACCATTGTAAGGTCATAATTCATATCAAGGTGGTCATTCTATGCACATGAAATAAAGAACAGGGTCTACACTAAATGCTACCCCTACTATTCACTTGCCAGTCAGTCATGGACCTTCAGAACTGATGGATCAGATGTAAGAAGAATGAACTGGTCACCAAAGTCCTCAAGATTACCTGAGCATTGACTACAATTTCCTTCTATGTATTTTGAATACAAATAGTTGGAAAATAAAGCAAGATACTGGTATTTGATAAAAGTAACATGCTTAAGATAATAGAAAAACCAATGCAGAGAGTATTTAAACAGGTCTTACCAATAAAAAGAATTAGAAACTTTAGAAAACAAAGATAAACAACAGCATATACAGGTACTATTATGGTATCTACTAAATAGATGATCAGGCAGCGTTTCATCAGGAAAAGAAATGATCAAGAAGAACAGATCTAGAAGCTTTGACAATTAAAATCAACTCAGCATGAAGGAACTTAGAACGTTGGGACTTACGATTCATTTCCAAAGTTGGCAAGGCGCCCATCACTAGGTATTTGCCCAACCAGAAAATTAGTTGATACATTGCTGTAAACATTATATATGAGAACATTAATATGAGTTGCCAAACACCCCACCTAAAGAAGATCTAGACTCATAGTTAAGATAAATAATTTCTAGGGCACTCACAAAGAGGCAAGATTTGTCAGCTTCCCAAGTGATGCAGGGATGTTTCCGCTGAGCGAGTTGCTTGAAAGATCTCTGCCAAAGTTAATAAACCAGCATCAATTGGGTTAAGCTGTAGGAGCACTAAGTTCGATTGTTATCTTATGCCAATTGAGACAGCTCATAAGTCATAACATACAATATGCAACAGATAAATAAAAGTTCCCAAAATGATTAAAAAAAGAATTAGAGATCGTTTCTACATCAATTTGGTTAAACTGTTAGGGCACTAAGTAAGTTTGATTATTATCGTTTGACATAGCTCATACCATATAATGTCTAATAGAAGTGCAACAAGTCAACAATACACTGAGCACCTTTATTGTGATAAATAAAGGGTAAGTTTATTGATTTCCAGCAATAAGTTTATGAACTGAGCACTTTCTAAAACAATGAAAACTCAAGGCGAAAGGAATACTTTTCTTTGTCTTGATATTTTTTGGATAGCTAAATCAAGTTTCCTGTCCCTTTCCTCGGAGACTAAGATCATGGACCAAAACTGAAGTCCTACTTTTGTGATGAAAAATTGTCCTATCTGTCCCACTTATCTCCACAGCCCATATCCTTGAGAATAATTAAGAAAGCACAATGGACATGGTCGTATGTTCTCAATGTCCAATTTGTACAAGATGCCTGACCTGCTATGTTTTCTCATCAAATCTAGATATTCCATTTTATGTTGCACTCTTTACCTTTTAGTCTGTTCCAAAAAAAACTACACCTTAATATATATGAGAACAGTTTAATTTTAAACTTCTCATTTTACCCTTAATGACATGCTTTTATTTTGGTAACTAACTTTTCTTATTAATCACCAAATGGGAAATACAGAAAAATAGCTGAGCTATCACAGCTAGCTATCCAAATACACCTCAACTACTTAATGACATACTTTTATATAAATGTCATTGAGCGTTTAAAACCAGAAGATCCAAATGTACCTTTTATGCTTGAACTCTGAGCCCAATAAAAGTGCCACATAAAATGAAAGGAAGGAAGTACTATCCAATACTAATATAAAATGTTGAAATTAAGAATAGATGAAGGAGAGTTTTTTTACAAGCTCCCACTTTATAAAGTTGATTTGACTAATGTTTTTGGGCATGCTTAGAAAAAGAAGCTTACAGGTTCTCAAGCTTAGAAAGGTTCCCCAACTCATCGGGAATCGATCCGCTTAAATAATTGCCCTGCAGAAATCTGCATTAAAGAGATTGGAAGTGCCTGAAATTAGTTGGCAGTATACTGATAAAGATTTAGAGCAAAATGTATGCAAATGCAAAAGAAAAAATCCCTTGAATTTTCGTGAGCATATCAGAACTGAAACAACGGCTTCAGATTTTTAACATCAAGGTTAGTACTTATACCAAAGACCATATAATCTAGTATTGTTGAAAATTGTATGCCTTCTTCAGTTGAAGCGCTCAATATTTTTAAAGATTGAAGTTGTCATGTTTAATTTTAATCATCTAATTTTTTTTAGTCAAGTTAGCAAATTTTCATTAATGAATGGGCCAAAACAAAAGCACCCGTATACAAGAAGTATACCAAAAAATAGAAAAGCTATGTTTCTCTACGAAATACACCCATATGACAAGGAACTTCATGGGTGCACCAAAAGAAACAAGGGAAAAGAGGCTACTCCTTAACCATCTAATTATACATGGACATTCAAGCATTGCAGAGTAGCCAAACACAATAGTCATTTTGAGCAATCCTAGAACATATTTTAAGTAGAATTTAGTTCTTCTAATAAAAAAGTAACAGTATATTAAGCTATTACACAACCCAGTGTTGTTAAAAGCGACCGTTTCCTCGCTTAAAGCGAGAAGCGATGCGAAGCGAGACATCTGGTGGCGCTTCTCTGATCTGAAGCGTATCAGGTACACAAAAGCGATCGCTTCCCCTGAAAAAGCGAGAAGCGAGGAAGTGAACAAAGCGACAGAAGGGAGCGCTTCTCTTTATAACTGGGCTGCCAAATGTTAATTAATTAAAAAGGCTCTCTTTTTTTTAACTTCAAGATCATCAAAGTTTGGTCCTCCTCCTCCTCCTCATCTTCTTCTTTTTCTTTTTCTTTCACTGTTTCAGTATCCAAATAACAGCGAAATGCTAGCGAATTTTTTTTTTCCCCTTCAATTCTTCTTTTTCTCATTCTCCTCTTCTTCTTCATTTTCTTTCACTGTTTCAGTGATAAGTTGCAGCGAAATGCTGCCCATTTTTTCGTTTCAGTTATACTGCCATTTTTTGGCATACTTACTGCCATTTTTTCATATCATTTATTCTTAGTTGTCTATGCAGTATTTATTTTATTGTCATTCTCCTCTTCTTCTTCTTCATTGTCTATGCAGTATTTATTTTAATATTTTTTTTAAAATTAAAAAAAATATTTTATTGTCATTCTCCTCTTCTTTTTCTTTCACTGTTTCAGTGTCCAAATAGCAGCGAAATGCTAGTGAAATTTTTTTTCCCCTTCAGTTCTTTTTCTCATTCTCCTCTTATTCTTCATTTTCTTTCACTGTTTCAGTGACAAATTGCAGCGAAATGCTGCCCATTTTTCGTTTCAGTTATACTGCCATTTTTTGGCATACTTAGTGTCATTTTTTTCATATCATTTATTCTTAGTTGTCTATGCAGTATTTTTTTATTTTTTTTTGATAAAGTAAGTGATTTCAATAGATGGCATCAAGAAGATGCAAGAAGTACATGATTTGGCATTTGAGCTTACAAAAATATTCCGGCTCCTATACATAATAGGCTAAGCCAGAGCTAAGGAGCTAATGAAATCCAAAAGATGATCAATATTACTGATAGGGTACTGTCTAGACCAACAAAACAAATTGGCAATACACATAGCCTTTAAAGAACCTATAGGAGTTGAGTTTCCATCAAAACATCTCTTGTTTCTCTCTGTCCAAATGCACCAGAAAATACAAGCAGGGAC
This sequence comes from Nicotiana tomentosiformis, assembly GCF_000390325.3. Classification (NCBI taxonomy): domain Eukaryota; kingdom Viridiplantae; phylum Streptophyta; class Magnoliopsida; order Solanales; family Solanaceae; genus Nicotiana; species Nicotiana tomentosiformis. The sequence goes on from NC_090823.1 coordinate 18,846,046, forward strand.
CATTGACCAGATTTCCTGATGGCTTCATCAACTCTCTATAAACTCCAGCTCTTATAAGCGTCCTTGACTGTGTAAGGGATGACCCATTTGAGACCAAAAAGTCAAAAAAACATGTACCATATGTCTGAAGCCACCTCACAGTGTAGGAGCAAGTGGCAGGTACTTTTAGCTTTCTTTTGACACATGTAGCATCTGTTAGGAAACTGGAAGTTCCTTTTCATTAGGTTATCTTGTGTGAGGCATACCTCATATAATGCTTTCCAGGTGTAACAGATAACCTTTAGTGACAGCTTGATTCTCCAAATAAGTTTCCAGGGCCAGTTATCTATCATGGGATTACTAGAACACATCTGTTGATATCCCACCTTGACTGTGTAGATGCCTCCACCATGATTCCCCCATTTAAGTCTATCCACAGCTTGGGAGTTAACATTGCTTTGTTGTAGTCTTGCATAAAGATCTAGCAGCTCGTTTATTTCCCAATCATGCATGTCCCTTCTGAACTTCAAGTCCCAATTGACCCCTTCCCTGTATGCAGCAATAACCGCATTAGGATCTTGGACTATGGTGAACAAGTTAGGGAATGCAACTTGGAGGGTAGAGTTTCCAAGCCATTTATCCTTCCAGAATCTGATGTATGTACCATTCCCAACTTCAAAGTGGATGTTCTGAGCAAAAGTACTCCATAATTTGTTGATGCCTTTCCATAATCCCACACCGTATGGAGCACTTGAGACTTTTGAACACCAGTGATTCATTTCTCCATGCTTGGCTTTGATGACAACTTTCCAGAACCCAGAATCCTCCATATTGTATCTCCACAACCACTTCATCATCATGCTTTTATTGTGTGCTGCTAGATCTTTGATTCCCAACCCCCCTTGAGTTTTTGGTTGGGTAACCTTTTTCAGTATTTATTTTATTATCATTCTCCTCTTCTTCTTCATTGTCTATGCAGTATTTATTTTAATATTTTTTTTAAAATTCCGCTTCACTTCAAAAAAGAGAGCGCTTCGCTTCTCGCTTTAAGCAAAAAGGGGCTTGTCGCTTTTCCTCGCTTCACGCTCTTCACAACACTGCACATGCAACATCAAGTCCTTTTTTCAATTGCCTTTCAATATTTTGGGTTCAACATACCTCCAATCTCTCATAGACTCATAATAGGCCCTATCTAATTTTCAGACAAGCCTATCAAATGCAGTATATCATGTAAACAAGTTGGGATCCTCCTTTTCATCCAAGTGCTTAATAGTGATAAACTTCAGAATCTCGATAGATGATAAATAAATATGCAGGTTACATCAAACAACTACATTGCACACTTACAAAGATTTCAGCCCTGTACAATTTCCTAATTCAGGGGGTATACTCCCATAGAGGTTGTTCCCATGAAGAGCTCTGCATTTTCATACATGTTAATGTAGAAATACTAAAATCAACGTATAAGAGAACAGGAAGGGAAACATACAGAATCTGCAAACTGTCTAGCTTCCCAATATCTGATGAAATAGGTCCACTTAGCTTGTGATTGGAGAGGATCCTGGATGATTCAAGACAACAATCACCTTTAGCAGTTCAAATGAGATAAACTTCCGAATGCAATTAGCAACATTTGGAATGGCAAGTGAAATAAAAGTTTGATGAAAATTAAATCTATTAACTTTCTACTTAAATGGCAAGGAGTAGCAGAGAAGAGAGGTAAAATGAATCTGCAATTAATAATGTCAATGCACAATGAAAGCAAATGAAGCTCCTTCAGAAGAAGGAATGGCAAGTTAAATAGAATTATCTTGAAAATTAAATGTATTAACTTCCAGCTTAAATGGCCAGAAGTATCTGAGAGAAAGGTAAAAGAATCTGCAAGACGACATTACGATTAATAATGTCAAACCACAAGGAAAGCAACTGAAGGTACTTCAGAATAAGCCACTATAGGAAATCAAAATAACTTTTTTTCCTAAGGAGAATTGAAAGATAAAATCAAAATAACTTCTCAGTTTGGAGATAATCCAGAATTCTGCAATAAGGATACCACCAAACAGGATAACACACATGGACTGAAACTACAGAATATGATATGACATTGAGCCAACTTAGTCAATAACTTGAGTAACTTTGTTTGAAATTATGTTGGGCTTGTTGATTGTTGATTTTTCCTTTATTATTTCCTAGGAACTCCCATACAGTATTTGTCACCACAGTAGAGTTTAACCACCAAGTTCAGGATGGATAGGTGTGGTTCCTCTACACCTATCCAAAGTTGGACAGAGAAGAATAAGAGGTCCAGATGTATTCAACCAAGACATTGCTATCTCACCACAAGCTTCAACTAGGTACACTATGCAACAACATGTTTTCAACTACAGCAGATGAACCCAAAGATGATTTAACACCTACCCAAAACCAAGCTGAATTTCGAACATTCTAGTTCAGAAAGCTATACTTTCCCCAATAAACATTATAAGGATCTTTTTTCAGATATATTATAAAGAATAGACTTCTCTCATATGTTGACAAACTCCCAATGATGGTTACTCATTCTTCTTCTATTCTGTTGACAAGACAGTTGGTGTTCTTTTAAAGGGAAACTACTAGGCTTCTTGTATGATCCGCCGTTCATTTGAAGAGAATTAATTGAGATGATGTAAAGGAAAACAACATATGGAGTTACAAAATATCCTTTAGCTTTTCCACAAGTCTTTGCAACTTCAATAGCTGTACACAGTTCAAATAGTGTTAGAAGCCCTGGGAAGGAATTGGCTACTTAAAATATTCAACTTTGGCAATTTTTTAAGTAAAAATCATTTAAAATTCGCATTGTGGAAATGTTCATAAGAAATATTGGCGTGAAGATAATGAGGTCAGCATTTGACAAGTATAGCAATCAAATGGTTGTTAAAACGTCAGCCCAGTGCAGAAGCAAGATACCTACCAAAAAGTGCAGTAAAAAAGCAAGATAAAGAAAATCCAAATCTCAAATTCAGCACTATATTCATTTTCGGAACAAGAACATCAGTTCTACAAGATAACAAAAATCCTATAGCGAGATAGAATCTACATAACCCCCTATAGCAGTCAAAATTAACAGAGATAAAGAACTAATGGAGTTACTAGCACATGATATCCTACCAATGCAGATAAACACATTTGTTTCCAAAATATTTAATTTGCCCAATAGCTAGAGCCAAGACAATATCACCACAATTACAGATGATTTCAATAATATTTCAACAGATACTTACAAGGATATAACTCTCTTGGACTTCAGGTCACACTTCACGCCTTTCCAGCCACATGGATCAGCATCTTCTGGTCTCCAATGCGTAAGAACACCGTCTGAACTTGGTATTGCGGTCCTAAAATTAACAAGTGCTTGACCTGTAAACATAGAAAACTACGTCATTTATGGATTTACCTGTAATGCTTACAAGATGGGATGGGTAACAATGTCAAAGCTGAGGCACCTTATAGTTCCATAACATATTGACTATGCTCTTTCGATTTTAAACAACTGAAAAACCAACTTATTCGTATAAGAACTAAAGGCTTGGCAAAATCTTATTTCTATTACCAGAAGAATATCGTAAACAAGTTTAAATGGGAATTCGCCTCACAAAACTTCCACTGAAATTTTTACAAGTAACACTCATTGAATAAGAAACTCAACCAGAGAACTGGAAATCATATAGCATCTTCATCAAGTATGCCATAAATTATCACAAACTCCGATATTCACATACTTTCATTTTATGTGACGCAGTTTGACTTGGCATAGAGTTTAAGGAAAAAAAGGAAGACTTTTAAACTTGTGGTCTTAAAATCTTAAAGGGTAAAGCTCTTGTGAGGCTTTCAATTTATCTTGCTATAAAAACTTCTCATTAAGGGTAAAATGAGTAAAATGGAAAGTTTAAAGTTAAAATATTGTTTCCAAATATATAAATGTATCATTCTTTTTGGAACAGACTAATAAGGGAAGTGTGTCGCATAAATTGAAACGGAAAGAGTATCATATTACGACTTAGAACCTAGACTATAAACAACATGAACAACCGAGGCAGGAAACCGAAGACAAGAGTAATAACTATACCATCAGGACTGAGAGCTTGTGCAACTTCTACAACAATGAAAAATAACAGTACGCTTAAAAGCAACAGCTCCTGCAATTTCAGATAGAAGCTGCCCATCTCGGCACTGGTCAAGCATAATAATGTTACTAAAAATCATCTGATACACAAAGCTGCGCTGCGCCTCCTTTGGACATACAGTTGACAAGTTGATGACACCACAAATAAGGCAGCAGAAAAAGATAAGGAATGTTCCCTGGCAAAACACAAAGTCACAAACATCCCGTTATGATCAAGGAAACATTTCAAGTGTTGAACTGAAGGGGAAAAACATAATTTTTAAATAAATGGAGTAACAAAACCAGAGATAATTCTCAAAGCAATTCATTCAGCTATCGCTGCTGGCCACTTCATAAACTAAATAGTTGTCTGATCCACACTTGTGCACTAAAGTTACCTTCTTTAAATCCCTCACTTCCATTATTTTCAGAAAAGAGAAACCCTTCTAACTCATACTTAACATTTCAAAGTGTTATAATAGTGAAATTCTGAAGCTTTATTAGCTCTATTCCAACTCCCCACCAGGAAAAAATTGAAACCAAACTTTTTCTTCTTCTTTTATAAGTATGCAAGCAGAACAATGTACAACTGCTGAAGAACTCAGTACAACATCCAATTCCACTAAATAAATAAAAATACAAAAGAACCTACAAATATCAAACCCCAAAAGAATGTGCAACTGTTGATGCACACAGTACAACTTAAAAAAATTAAAAAATAAATTTAACAGAAATATCGAAGCAAATAAACAGAGCCAGTAGTACCTGTGAAAACAATCTTAGATTCGATCTACAAGTGAGTATCCTTGGCTCATTTCAGCACAAAACACATAAAGAGAGAGAGAGAGTGTGTGTGTGTGAGAGAGAGAGAGAGAGAGAGAAATGTAAGTGTTGTGAGCTGTAAAGTTGGAAGTGTAGTACAGAAATAGAAAGAACCAAAAAGAAAAAAACACAACAAAGAGAGAAAGAGAAAAAGAAATTGGTTTTTTTCCTCTCTCTCTAAAAGCTTCTCTTTGCTTTGCTAATTATTCGCTATTTGTAGATTTGAGATTGAGAAACACAAATGGTTTTTAGAGAGAGAAAATAGAGAGTGAGATGATGGGAACTAAAAGTGGGGTATCAGTGTGAGCCAATGACAGTGGAAGTGGGTTCGCACGTGTGAGTCTGACCTCTCCACACGAGCGACCGACGCTTGTGCTTGTACACAACACAGCTGTGAAACCACGAGTTGCTGGTTTGTTAGAATAATAATAGTAATTGGTTTCTCTTTTCTTTCTTTTTTTTTTATAAATATTAGTTATTCCAAACTCATTAGTTAAAATAATTTGATTCGTCTTAAATATTTTATTAAAATTCAACTTAGTTTGTTTGATTTTCTTTAGGTACAAACCAATCTAAAACACTAAAATATGTAGCTATTATTTTACTTATCAAATAAGATATCCTAATAATAATGTGATAAGATATCCTAATAACAATGTGATTTTACGTGATTTTAAAAAATATCAAAATTAATCAAAATATATTGACATTAAAGAAATATCGAGACGATCATATACATAATACAATAACTATAGTATATATTTCTTAAAATAACCAATCACACCAAACTATTAATACCTATTGTCTCGGTCAAAAATCCATGTATGAACAATCGTTTTTAGTAAAAAAAAACAATTGCATGTTAAAAATATTTCTTTTAATCCATATTATTAAAAAAGAATAGTATAATATTAAAAAATGCTCCACAAATAAATTCAAAATAAATACGTTTCTCTCGATTCTCACAACAGCAGACGGAGAGAGAGATGACAAGGGGGAAGCAGAAGATCGAAGCACAGAAAAAAAATGCGGAGAAGAATCAGAAATCAAAAGGGTCTCAACTTGAAGCCCGAGCCGTTGGTCTCAAAGTCGTATGCCCCATTTGTAAAGTAAAGTTTCTATCTTTACCTCTATTTTTTCATTTTCCTTTAAGATTCTTTTTTGGGCATGATATTTTTTTTATGTAGATCAGTAGATTTAATATGTTAATCCTACTTCTTAATAAAATGATTAAATCAGGCTGTGATAGACCTAAATTTAAATGTTCTTCTTTAATTGTTTTGTGGTTGGGGGTGCGGGTGTGCGAAGGGATTCATGATGAATTTACATATCCCATAGTTAAATTGGTGTTGAGTATTTTTTTTTTTATCGTAAGGAGAACGATGGTGTTCCGAATCAGCTTGAGTGCACCTCGATGCAGTAGCGATGCCAGGAATTTAGTAAGGGAATTCCAAAAAAGAATGTATAAAACGTAAGACCTAATGTATGAACCTATGTCAAGGGTATTATCCCACACTGTGGGGGTTTGGGGAGGGTAGCATCTACGCAGACCTTACCCCTACCTTGTAAGGATAGAGAGGCTGCTTCCTTAATAGTTTTTATGTATTACAAAAAAAATTGGTTTTTATACGGTGTAATTTTTCGGCAAAGCGGGTTCGATTGAATCCAAGCTCGGTCATTGCCTTGATGGATAGACACGGGAGTATGGTAAACTTGTCCACCAAGGATGAAAGAGATAGGCTCACACCGTAAAGCTCTGTAGCTTTTAAATATTTATTTGGGCTAATTATGTGCCTAATGATGAGTTTAAGGTACTCCCAGGATGCGTAGGAACCCACATAAGGTGGGGTGATTATTATTTTAATGTTATGTGTATATATGTGTATATGGATACACCAATTGATTCACCAATTGAGAAATGGAACTCTACGATAATAAGTAGCTATAGGTAAATTTTTAAACTTGTGCTTAAGACGTCAAATAGTAGTGATAAATGACACTTTATGCAACGACTCGAGGATAAATACAAACACTGTACTGAAGCTTTGTTCAAAGGAGAAATTGAGGTTCAAAAGGGATTAAATATTAATTCGACATATATTGAATTCATGGGACAAGACCCATAATGGCGTGACTGCTAGACCTAAGGGTGTCTTAAAAGATCTCTTTGAGTGCAAAAGAAAAACTAAACTTTTGCCTTGGTCAAAGAATTTTGAACACAACATATGCTCAATTTTTCTTATGTGGTAGCCATGAGCCTACAAAATACTAATTATAATGGGCATATATAAATTATTGGTCAAAGTCTGAAGGATTATACAAGTGATGGCTGGGAAAGGAGCTCTATTTAGTGTCCATAAAGGAAGAAAATTCCAAACTTACTTGGTCTTTGTCTAAAAACGTACAAAAAGCATATATATTTATATTGCTGGCCCACTATCCTTTACTTGAAATTGTTACATTATGTGTTATATAGAGAAGGATAAGTGGGACTCTAGGGAATTCAAGGACGGTCGAAAGGGGTCATTCTAGTCCTTTAAAATTGGAACCCCAAATCTCTCCTTTGGGTCACTTGGTTGGAGAGAAATGCAGTAGTTAGGTGCTGCTCCAACTCTTTCTTTGCAATGTCAAAATGGTGGCTTGGGGGGGAATATAATAGAGCTTGAATCGAGCAAAGGTTTTGCCAAATCAGCAAATGGAAAATCATCATTATTGCTTCTTTGAAGTAGCGTATATAATGTTTTTTGTGTTTTTTATTATTATTTGAAATATGAATAATTATATGTAAAGTTTAAGATGAAGATTCAGTTTACAGATGATTTTGAGTAGAAAATACCATTAGATTGAAGTATTACACAAACTTATGAAACTTGGGTCTTCGAAGTTAAAGTTTGAATAAAAAGATGATGAATAGTGTTTCCAAAATTTAGATATGAGTTGTTTAATGATATTAACGACTCAAATGAATGGATAAATACTACTCCCTCCGTTTCAATTTATGTGAACCTATTTCTTTTTTAGTCCGTGCCAAAAAGAATGACCACTTTCCCTATTTAGAAACAATTTACCTTTATGCAATGATTTATAGCCACACAAAATATATGTGCCTCATTTTACACCACGAGTTTAAAAGTCTTCTCTCTTTTCTTAAACTCCGTGCCCAGTCAAATGGGTTCACATAAATTGAAACGGAGGGAGTATTAAATAGATTTATGGAGTGACTCGTGTCGAAAATGAAGAAGTTGAGTTTTAAAGGACTTATAGCCAAGGGATGAACCCAAATGAGTTAAGTTGATTTTAAGTAAGCAAGAATTTTTGTCGATTGATTGTCGTTGGAGACATTCGACATTGTTTCAGGTATTGGAAGGGTTGAGCGTGCTGAGACTCACTCCACTTTAAGGCTTTTGAATTAAAGAATGATCTCAAGTATATTGAAATGAATTTGACTATGTATTTGTATGTTCAAGGGGACGAGTGAGCGTACATTATTTTGAAACAATTCATCTCTAAATTTTGAAAACACTATTCATCATCCTCTTGATTCAAATCTCAGGTTTTATAGGTTTGTGTAATACTTTAATCCAATGGTGTTTTCTTTACTCAGAATCACCGTCTAAACTCAATATTTTATCTTAAACATTAGATATAACTACTTATATATCAATATATCAATAGTAGTAAAACTCACAAAGAAATTATATGAGTTACCTCAAAGAAGAGCTAATAGTGATTTTTTCATTTCCTGATTTTTTGTTCATAGAAGTTGTGTTATCTTCCCCCATTTCGACACTGCAAAAGAGTTGGAACAACATATAACTGCGGGGTTTCTCCAACATGACCCAAAAAAGGAATTTGGAATTTAATTTTAAAGGACTAAAAATGACTCATTTGAGCCGTCCTTGAATTTTTTGGAATTGTCCTATTTATCCTTTTTATATAATACATAAAGTAACAATTTTTAAAGCCAAGTAATGGATAGTGGGGCAACAATATACATGCATGTTGTACGTTCTCTTAGACAAAGCCAAAAAAATCTTGGATGTTCTCCTTTTGCAATTATTCCCAATCACCCTCTAGGCATCATTCTAATCATATGGATTCTGACCCATTTTATCATTCCAATTTCTCTCCAATAATCTTAACTGCAGCTGCCTATTTCAGAATATATAATGAGCTTAATTATCACTTAAAAGTACTATTTAAGACTCTGGGTCTTCCATCCTATAAATTGACATCTATTTACTCAACCTGTTATAAGAACTCCAATCTTATTGGTCATGAAAAATGGATCCGGTAGCTCCCCTCATTATATTAAAAATTCATTTTCTTAATCTGCATAACCCATAACATACATATACGTGTAACTCATCAAAATAGGAGAGCCACTCAAACATTAAGTTGAGTTTAAAGTTAGCGAAATTCTCTTAGGAGCTACGTAAGTTGTTGCTAGGATTTGAACCTGAATCTCCTGGTATTACTCTTATGCTTCAACCACTTAGCCATCCATTTGGGGACGTGTTGACTGTTGAGCATAGTTCTTCTTTGACTGATTTGTATAGACCTAGATGGAGAATAACAAGTCTTGAAGGAACAAAAGATGCTTTCAAAGAAGAAAAGAGCTAAATGTTGTTTTAAGTTTAGATGTTTTTAGAATATGTTTTGTTGGCTTAAAGGAGATTCTGTCATTAGCATTTCTTATATTTTTAGAATATTTTTTATCCTTTGAACATAGAATTCAAATTGAGAACCCTACTTATTTATTACTATAAAAATGAAGTGAAAAGACATTACTTTATAGTAATATAATAATTTAATAAGTTGTCACTGCGTTGTCATTGTGACAATCTGTCACTGGCACCGCCGAAGTGTAAGCAACTATCTTTTGCCATAATTCCTTCTTGGGAAGAAAAGGCTAGAAAAGTTTAACTATTCAAAACATGGAGTTATAGAAGAAGAAACAAGAGAAAGTGTGAAAATAAATTTGTGGAGCAATCAAAGATTATGGGGCCCACTAGTTTTTCTTCTTTACAAAATTTTCTCACTTGACTTTGTTATACGCAAAAGATAGTTTTAGTCATTAGACTTGTACGTCTGACAAAGTCAAGTGAGGGTATTTTGTAAAGTGTGAAAATAAATTTGTGGAGCAATAAGTGTGAAAATAAATTTGTGGAGCAATCAAAGATTATGGGGCCCACTAGTTTTTCTTCTTTACAAAATTTTCTCACTTGACTTTGTTATACGCAAAAGATAGTTTTAGTCATTAGACTTGTACGTCTGACAAAGTCAAGTGAGGGTATTTTGTAAAGAAGAAAAACTAGTGGGTCCCATAAATTTTGATTACTCCACAAATTTATTTTCACACTTTCTCTTATTTCTTGTTCTTTAACTCCATGTTTTGAATAGTTAAACTTTTCTAGATTTTCCTTCCCAAGAAGGAATTATGGCAAGAGAGAGTTGCTTACACTTCAGCGGTGTCTGCGACAGATTGTCACAATGACAACTTATTAAATTATTACATTACTATAAAGTAGTGTCTTTTCACTTTATTCATTTATATAGTAACAAATAGGGTTCTCAGTTTGAATTCTATGTTCAAAGGATAAAAAAGTCGATCTCACATTTTATTAGAGAATTTTAGTTGATTTTGAAAGTCCTAAATATTAAAAAGATAATTAAATTATCATTTTTTTCAATGTAAAATTTATTTTTGAAAGGTAAAATCTAAATTTTTTCATTAACCACTTTATTAGAGTGTAAAAATTTCAACCAATCAAATATGTTCAAGTAAAATTCCAAAATTGAGACTACTTCGAGTTACAATTGTTGGTGTTATGTGCCTTTTAATATTAACGTGCATTATTTCTTGTGAGATAGTGGCTATAAATTTGCAAGAAAATGGTCATTATCCTTGGTGTAACTCATGAAACCACTAATGCCATGATCTACCACTAAAGCTTATATTTTGTAACTACATGTCCATGTTCTACTATTTTATTATTCCACTACCTTATGATTTGTTTCATGAAAGAGATTACACTTATAAATAGTTATGTTTTTTTCCTTGTGTTGAGTATGGGAAAAGTGTTGTAGTATGTATGAAAAAAGTGAGGTTGGTGCCGTGAAAAAAGAGAGTTGAGAACAACAACCCAGTATAATCCCACTAGTGGGGTCTGGGGAGGGTAGTGTGTACGCAGACCTTACCCCTACCCTGGGGTAGAGAGGTTGTTTCCGATAGACCCTCTACTCCCTCTCTCCAAGAACTCCCCACCTTGCTCTTGGGGTGACTCGAACTCACAACCTCCTGGTTGGAAGTGGAGGGTAAAGAGAGTTGAGAGAAGAAGAAAATTTTGTTCTTCAACTTATTCTCTACAAAAAAGAATATTATTTTGTTGATAAATTATGACCTAGGTCCTGATAAATTCAATGAGCTATAACAACAGTAATTTACGAATTGATGTGGTTGCTTATTACTACAGGTAATATGACCGTAATTTACGACCTAGGGCCTGTTGGATTCAATAAACGATAATTTATGTTCCAGTAGTTACTACTTTGTATCGAGGTAGGTCCTGGTAAATTCAATGAGCTATAACATCAGTAATTTACGACAATCCATTTGGGGACATGTTGCGCATAGTTCTTCTTTGTCTGATTTCTATAATTAGGTGGAGAATAATAAGTCTCGAAGCAACATTCTATATGTGCCTGAGCTTGTTTTAATATGTAGTTTGTTTAATACAGACTGCTAAGAGTGTTTTGTCCTTGTTCTTCTCTTCTTCTGTCATGTCATTAATTAGTACCTGTAATTAAAAATGGTAGAGGAAATCAAGGTCCTTCTAAAGTTTCTTCAGCTAAGGATGGAAGGCCTCCCCATTATAAGTTGGTATTTTCTTAAGATTGTGTAGACAACTAGGACCATACCCATGTTGTTTTTGAGACAATAATGGTGGTGTTCGAACCAACCTGTTACTTAGCACAAGTGCCAGGTAAACTGCCCACCAAGGTTGGGATAGATGGAATTGAGGTGAGTGTTGTAGTGGGATTCAAACATGGTATTTGTAGGGTTTTCCGCTAAGCCCCAATCATTCAACCATCCCTTGGGGACACCCGAGTTTGCTTTTGTTATGCATAATTATCTAAAGATGTTTCATGTTTTGCCTTTTGCAGTGTTTTGTTACTAGCTTGGCGTGGTGTTGTCAAGTTGACGTTGTTTGTCTTTCATCTTGTCTGTAGTTTTAGGAATCACATGTTAAAGTTAATGCAGATATCATCTAGAAACTTGGAAGAATATTACAAATGTGAGGGGTAGCTGAATTTAGGTTCATGTGTTCTCTCAGAAGCATCAGGAGTATGTGTTCGTATTTATGATGTTGCGAGTATTTTTGTCATTCTATGTTTTAGGTTTTAATGTATCTTTCGGATTTTCCACTTAGTCATTGATAAGTCATCAACATATACAACAACAACAACAACAACAACAACAACAACCCAGTATAATCCCACTAGTGGGATATGGGGAGGGTTGTGTGTACGCAGACCTTACCCCTACCCTGGGGTAGAGAGGCTGTTTCCAAATGACCCTCGGCATCCTTCCCTCCAAGAACTCCCCACCTTGCTTTTGGGGTGACTCGAACTCACAACCTATTGGTTGAAAGTGGAGGGTGCTTACCTCAACATATACTTGACCAAAAATAAAATGTCATCAACAAAACAAATGAAACCACTAGAATTGTGCCTAGTGGTGGCTGATGAATTGAAATTAATATCCATAAATCTTGCTTGAGATGAAACGAAATAAACTATAACCTATAAAACATACTTTGAGAGCACTCAAGGGTGCTCAATGAAGTAGGTTGAGAACCATGAGGTCTCAGGTTCAAATCCCACCGGAGGCAAAAACACTAGGTGATTTCTTCTCATTTGTTCAAGTCTTGGTGGACAGAATTACCTGGTACCTATTGCTGGTGGGAGGTGACATGTATCCCATGGAATTAGAGGTGCACTCAAGCTGTCTTGGACTCCACGCTTATAAAAAAAGATATACTTTGAGATTAGTAACTTTTGACTGAGATGTGCCACAAAAGAAAATGTAGTCTTAGCTAATGTATACCTGGGTATTTACGTGTTCTAATTGATCTTGTTTCATACCATTTCGTATTCATCAGAAAAATTAATTGTGGCAAGTTGGAATATGCTAACTTATCAAAAGTTGGAATATGCTAAGTTGGCATTCTACTCAAAAGTTGGAATGTGCATCCTTCCGTTATCATGTTTTTCTGAGGTGCGGCCTTGGTGGGAAGAAAGTCATTGCCAGCTCTTTGAACGAATACGCTCTTGGGCCGCAGGAAGAGCATCTCTCTCTGTCTATTCAAAGATCCGAGACTGCTAGTTAAGTTGGTGATATTGGTTCCCTGTCCCTACTCTCCTATCTTTCTCACCCTGGTTGCGCTCTGGCTTAGTGTGATTAAACTGTGAATCGAGTCAGGAAAAAGAAGTCCATCTCCAGGCTTTAAAGAAGAGAAGAAAGACCTGGCTTCAAGGGAAATGCTTTAGGAAAGAAAGATCCCAAGCTTATGCTGAATTGAGAGTGGACTTGCCTTGGTCTTCTGTGAGTTCCAGAGAGCTACAAAATTTTAGACAGTCTACTTTTTCACCGGAAGAACAACGAAACAAGGAGATCAGATTAATGCCTTATCTTAAATTGTTTTCCTCCTCTCTTGGATTTTCTTTTCTGCTAGGAAGTAGAATCTTTTTTTAATCAGGGTAGGATGCCTCTTTTAATATTAAGAGGAAGTTGGATTAGACAGAGCCAAGAACTTCGCCAAAAGGTGTTAGAATATAAAAAAGTAAACCTGAAGAAGTTATAAGGTGATTCAACATATAGTATATATACATTAAAATAAATTTTGACCTAGCTACACTATAACTTTTTGGCGAAGGGGTGACATCCGTAGTCTAAGGTGGCTCCACCACTGTCGGTAAGAAACTGTTGAATCTAACTACTATCACCCAGTAACAAACATACTCGGCTTGCTTTCCTACAAGCTGTTTATCTTTAAAAGATTAACGTGTGATTGGTTCTCTTTGAGAGGAGTAGCCACAGAGAGATTTGAGTTTCAAGTAATTTCAAGGAAGGCTGCGTACACACTACCCTTCCCAGACCCCACTGCTAAGTCATGTCTAATATACATTACTAGAAAAACCTGATCTCAGCAGTGGCTCAAGAAGCTTACAAAGGTAAACGTTACTCTGGAAAATTGGAGCTCCAGGGTAACTTGACCAAATATTTACCTTTTTACATGTTTTATTAAGTTCAACCTTGAAAATTCCATTATACCTAGACTGAGAAAGGTTTTGAAGAAAAATTGTTGTTCGTATTTTTTATGCGCCGTTTAGACAACACGGGTTTATACTAACACAGTACTTTGTTAGTATTACTAGTTCTGTGTTACATGATCATCAAATTTTTACTTACTCTCTTACTGAGGTTGGAAACTAAACTGCAGCAGCGTTTCTCAAGGCACGTTGATATCGCGTCTTGTTCTTATGTTTAACTGATGAAGTCTGTTGCAGTTTGCAGTGTACAAGTATTATAGAAATCACAGTTCTGGTTTTAGAACTTCATTTTTGGGCAGTTTTGTCTTAACTACTTTCTTTTTTTTAATATTCAGGCGCAGCTAGCAAATCAAAATCAACTTGTGGATCACTATGGCTCTAAGCATCCAAAGGAAAAGCCTCCAAGCAACTCAGGGCAATAATATCAATTGCTTTTGAGAGCTTCTTGCTTGTGTTCTTCAATCTTGAAAATGAGTGAGGACTGTTAAAAACTTTGTGAATTATAAAGAGTGGATCTTGTTTGTGAATAGATCAAGCAGAATACAAATAAAATATTAAACTGATGGAGTCTTATTTCTCTCTCTTTCTTGATAACCCCTGTAACCCTGCATAAAGGAAAGGGTTTTTACCACATTTGGCCGCTCGACCAAATATAATTATAGCCCCTAGTCAATATACATATATTATATATTAATTATGTATAATATATGTATATTTTACGGATGGACGGCTATACAGTGTAAAACAATTTAGCCTATTTCCCAAATATAATTATAGCCCCTAGTCAATATACATATATTACTCCCTCCGTTTCAATTTATGTGAACATATTTCTTTTTTAGTCCGTGCCAAAGAGAATGACATCTTTCCCTATTTGGAAACAATTTGCCTTTATGCAATGATTTATAGCCATACAAAATATATGTGCGTCATTTTACACATGTTTAAAAGTCTTCTTTCTTTTTTTAAATTCTGTGCCCAGTCAAATGGGTTTCACATAAATTGAAACGGATGGAGTATATACTAATTAAGTATAATATATGTATATTTTACGGATGGACGGCTATGCAATGTAAAACAATTTAGCCTATTTCCCAGTTGGTTAAGAACTGGGATTGTTTCACTTGATTGAATCACATGAGAAAATCATGATTGAACTAATACTCATTTTCGTTTTGGATATAATATTTATTTGTTTATAGATAAGTCCGTAACTTAGATTAAAAAAAGGCATGATATTAAAGATGTAAAAAAAAAAAAGAAAAAAGAGACAAATGTTGATATTCTAGAGAGTAAAATAAGTATTTAAAAAAGGTCGATTGAGATGTGGGAAGAAAATGTCTATTGTTTAAAGTTTGGAGGGGAATTTAATTATTAAATAAAGTTGGGGCGTAGATAATTTTCACCTTTTATGAATTTTAACCGAAAAATACAAATAAGCTTTTTTGCGAATTAAGTAACAACCTAAAAACCTTCCTTCCCCATCCTATCATCATTTCTTCTTTTTTGGATTGAACTACGTCATGTTCTTTCGTAACTTAAATTAAAATTGAGGTATAAATAACGCTATTGACACGATTTGGTTAGTTCCTTTACCGTCAATAGTTTTAAGTTAAATAATCAATTAGTATGTTTAACTATGGGAATTTATAGATCAAAGTTTTTTGGAGTATAAGTTTTTCGATTCTACGTAGCATTAAACTTTTTTATTTCAAAATTTGATGATTTGAA
The DNA here is from genome assembly GCF_000390325.3 of Nicotiana tomentosiformis. Taxonomy (NCBI): domain Eukaryota; kingdom Viridiplantae; phylum Streptophyta; class Magnoliopsida; order Solanales; family Solanaceae; genus Nicotiana; species Nicotiana tomentosiformis. Next base: position 18,862,058 of record NC_090823.1, read on the forward strand.
TTCAAAACTAATAATTTCTGAGTTTTAAAATCTCATATTGTGTATGGTAACACAAGCGATTTCTTTTTTGATGACATATCTCGATGAGTTTATCCGACTATATATTAAGCATATACAGTATATGTGAATAAGATAAGATTTGATAGCACATTAATCGAAGTCATTCAGCATTGCTTATTTAATTGGTTCATGTTTCGTTCAATTTGACTATTAATTTCGTTTATAGAATATGCATTAAATTTCGTTTTTGAGCTAAATGGATATTCAGTGAGTAATTCTCTATTTTCGATCACGATCTCATTGCTAGATGTTCTTAATTGATTTAGAAATTCATTTTATTGACTTCGTCAAAATGTTAGGTGTGTGTGAACAAAGCTCCATATGGAAGTAGAATGAAAAATAATCTACTTATAAGGAATTTGATACTCTTAATGGGTGTGAGGCCTTTTGGGAAAAACCGTGCGGGTTTGGCCTAAAGCGGACAAAATTATACCATGCTAATAGTATATTTAGGCCGTTTTAGCCCAACAACTGGTATCAAAGCCAATGGTTGGCGGAACTATTGAGATGGTGGAGTGTAGTGTGGTGGCTCGGCTCAATACCTTTGCCCATCTACAGGGTTTATAACTTTTACCCGTAGCTTTGACGACGCATGCACAATCTTTGGGCTTTGGCAGTGACCGTAAATACTCACGTGACACACAATTAATCTCCAAATTAGCCCATAAGATTGATGGGTCATGTGAAACTTAGTTCAATGAGGAGATTGATGAGTGTGTGTACAAAGCCCCACATGAAAAGTAGAAAGGAAAATAATTTACTTATAAGGAGTTGGATACTCTTAATGGTGCGAGACATTTCGATTAAAACCATACGAGCTTAGCGCAAAACGGATAATATCACACCATGTTAAGAATGTGTTTGGATCGTTTTAGTCCAATATCAAGGTCATTCGATCAAGTGTATAAAATTCCGTTAATCTCGCTCTTCTGTGTTAATTTAATTCGTTTTGATATATTCTTATTATTAAGTTTATACTGTCAAAAGGAACTTTATATGTACATATAGATTACATGCACATACACACAAACACATACATGCACAAACTTAGGCGCAATCCCCTGTCAATGATTAAATAATTTTAGAAAATTACATAAACATTATCAAACAATATTTTTGAAATATAAAGTAAAAATTAAAGAAAAAAGTGTAAGTTCCTAATTTTTTTGAATATTGATTCCTTTTAACTAGTTTAATAAAGGAAGAAATCTTGTCCCATAAAAGTCCTTGTCCCACAGTAAGTGTCAAGTCGACCATTCGTCACTACTTCTTCGAGGGTATACTAGATACTTATTGGGTACGCGTTATTTTCCGTACTCACGCTACACTTCTGCACTGAATGTGCAGGTATTGAGACAGGTACTACCAGTGGTCACACGGGCGCGCAGCCGATCATCTACGGAGACTTAGTGGTGAACTGCTTGCCTTGCTACGATCTACATCACCAGAGTTTCCCTCTGCCTTGTTTATTATTTCTATCTATTACTTTCAGACAATTGTTGTGTTAGTTTTTTATATTCTCTAAATTGCTCATGTACTTGTGACGCCGGATTTTGGGAATTTTTAACATTTATGTACTGTTGTACTTATCCTTTCTATCACTATAGTGGATGTACTTATTATGCTGGTATTTTGTTAAGAAAAGAGCAGTTACGGTTGCATGAAATCTTAATTGTTTTGTTCTTTTAAAAGGAAAACTTTTGTTTTAAATGCTAAAAAGGGATAAATAAATAGTAGTTTCAATTGTAGGCTTGCCTAACAGCGGCGTTAAGTGTCATCGCGACCTATTATGAATTTTGGATCGTGACAATAGACCACAACGTACATAACTTAATTGCAATTGCATGTCCTTTGAGTCACCGTGCATTATTTGTTGTCACATAATGAAAGTAAGGTGCCACATAGAGATTCAACAGGTTCTAGAAAAGTACATTTTGAGACGATGGTGAAAGGATGTTTATCGTCCTCATTTGAAGAAATATTTTGTTGAAGGTTCCATAAAGGCCTCATCGAGCATCAAACGTTAAGTGTGTAGTTCTTGAGCAATCTGATTCAACGAGGGAGGGTTTTCTCTTCTTGGAGGTATTTTCTTTGCTTTAGGAGAAATAATAAATTTTAGAAAAGAAACTGTCTTGAGAATATGAGGGGATGTTGAGTGGTGTGATGTGTTAATATAGGGGGAATATGACTCGGTTGATAATGGTGTATATTAAATTGAAGTGATGTTTTATGCTTTGGACATAACATTTGTCATTAATGTTACGATGTATGTGAGTGGTTTGTGTTCTTAATTGGAATTGATGGTTATGTTAACAATTATATTTTATACAACAAAATGGATTAAAAATAACAAAGCACACTTTTGCATAGAAAAAAAGTGATGAAAACAAGATAATATTTGTAATGATCCGACCGGTCGTTTGAGAGTTGTAGCACCGTTTTTTTCATTTACTGCTTATTCCCTGCTTAATTGTTGTTATGTGACTTTCCGGAGCAATTGGTTCAGGTCCGGAAAGGTTTTGGAATGAGCTGAGACACTTAGTCTCAAGGTTGGAAGCTTAAGTTGAAATGGTTGATCGGATGTTGACTTGTGTGTAAATGGTTCCGGAATGGAGTTTTGATGGTTCCGTTAGTTCCGTTGGGTGATTTTGGACTTAGGAGTGTGTCCGGATTTTTGATTAGGAGGTTTGTAGTTGAATTAGGCTTGAAATGGTGAAAGTTGAAAATTTAGAAGTTCGACCGAGAGTTAACTTTGTGGTTACCGGGCTCGGATTGGGGTTCCAGGAGTTGGAGTAGGTCTGTTGTATCGTTTGTGTCTTGTATGCAAAATTTGGGGTCAATCGGACGTGATTTGATAGGTTTCGCCATTTCGGCATCGAATGTAGAAGTTAGAAGTTCAAAAGTTCATTATGCTTGAATCGATGCGCGATTCGTGGTTTTAGCATTGTTTGATTTGATTTGAAGGCTCAACTAAGTTCGTATCATATTTTAGAACTTGTTGGTATATTTGGTTGAGGTTTCTGGGGCCTCAGGTGGAGTTTGAGTGGTTAACGGATCAAGGTTTGGAGTTAGAGGGTTGCTGAAGCTGGGAGTCTTCTTGTGCAATCGCACCTGCGGAGCGTGATCGCAGGTGCGAGCTCGCAAGTGTGAGCAGTGGAGCGCAGGTGCGGCCAAGAGAGAGGAGTGCAGTGGTCGCAAGTGCAAAGAATTGTCCGCACCTGTGTGGTCGCAGATGTGGTGAGGTTGAGCGCAGAAGCGACGGGGCAGCGCAGGAGCGGAAAGTAAGTCACACATGCATTTGCGCAGAAGCGGAGAATGTTCCGCAGGTACGAAGGTCTGTCCCCAGTGAATTACTGCAGAAGCGGGAGAGTTGTCGCTTCCGCGAAGCCGCAGGTGCGGGTAAGTTGTCGCAAGTGCGAAAAAACCTGGACAAAATATAAACGTTGGGTTCCGAGGGTTTTATCATTTCTTGACTTTGCAAACTCGGATTTTGGGCGATTTTTGAGAAGGATTTCGAAGGGATTCTTGAGGTAAGTCACGTGTGCTTATTTTTATTCTATAATTATGTTTTCCCATTGAATTACCCACCTAGTTTGTGTGTTTTTGAGGTGAAATTTGGGAGTTTGAGGCTAGGGATTTGGAGAGTTTAATTTGAGTAACGATTTGATGTAGGATTTTGATAAATTTGGTATGGTTAGACTCTTTCGCTTTTCAGTGCAGGTCCTATTTACTAGCTATCGCTTTTGCTTTTCATCTTTCTTCTAGATTTCATGGTGTTCTTATTTTTCTTATGGTTGTTGTGGTGATACTAATATTATCTCCTTTTGCTTTGCATCTTTCTTCTGGATTTCATGGTGTTCCTATTTTTCCTATGATTGCTGTTGTGATACTAATATTGTCTCTTTTTTATCCTTTTGTCTTTTTGTTTTTTTGAGCCGAGAGTCTTTCGGAAACAGCCTCTCTACTCCTTCGGGGTAAGGGTAAGGTCTACGTACACACTACCCTCCCCAGATCCCATTAATGGAATTTTACTGGGTTGTTATTGTTGTTGTTGTTGTTGTTGTTTGTATGGTTAGACTCGTGATTGAATGGGTTTCGGGATTTTGTGACTTTTATTGGATTCAGAGACGTGGTCATGGGGGTGGCTTTTGAGTTGGTTGTTTGACTTTTGATTAAGAACGTATTAATTTCATATGGAATTGATTCCTTTAGCTCGTGTTGATTGTATCGAATTGTTTGTGGCTAGATTCGAGGCATTCAGAGGCCGATTCGCGAGGCAAAGGCTTGTTGGAGTAGGGATTTGCACGGTTTGAGATAAGTAACACTTCTAAACTTGGTTCTGAGGGTATGAAACCCCAAATTACGTATTATGTGATTGGAGTTGAGGTGATGCACATGCTAGGTGACGGGTGTGTGGGCGTGCACCATAGGAATTTTGACTTGGTCAATTCCATGGAACTGTATACAGTCAACCCTCTCCATAACAACCTCGTTTGTTCCGATATGTTTTGACCTTTATAGTGAATGGATGTTAGACACCTATAACAACAATTGACGTGTAAATATTTTTTGGCTATTATAGATAAAATTTATCCAAAAATCAATTATTTTTTCTTTTTTAATGTTACATATAAAAGATAAATATATTATTAAATTTAAAATCATAAAAGATATGCATATTTCACTAGTTAAATATTGAAGAAAACTAATACATTATTAATAAATTCATAACTAAACGTATAAAGATTTAAACATTAAGGCAGACATTTTAAAACTACCTAGAAAAATAAATTCTTTCAAGATTAATGAAAGAATTTATAATTATAGCTTGTTTTGTAGATTTATTTCTCTTACTAGCGATATAACACTTGAATTGGCGAAGATTCGTATCCAAATTTTCAGCAAAAGGGTATCCAATAGCTTTTCCTTGAAGACAATTTAAGACCTTAGCAATTAAATTTTCTATCTAAATATTTTTTGAAATTTATCCATTGGAAAAGATATCATGTACAAATCTTTAAATCTTACGTATATCTTATGCAAGATAGAAACTTTGTTTAATGGAAAAGATTGTGTGCATATTTTAAAATTTATCATTAGTAATCTTAATGATACCATATGGCTGTTATAGAGGGGTAATTTTACAAACTTAAAAATCGGTTCTAAGAAAAACTTGACTTTTATAGTGAATGGATGTTATATAGGGATGTTGTTATAGAGATGTGTGACTGTAGTTGAATAATTGTGTTGTTACCCGTATTTTTACTACGTGTTAGAGAAATTGAGCTGCGAGTCATGTTAGAAATCATACTTAGGCTATGTGTTGGTACCGTAGGAACCAACAGAGGTTGTGATACATGTTGAATTATTTGCTAAATTACTATTTTGTACTCAGTCACAACTTTTACTTGCATATTATATCTGTCTTTGTTATCCTTTATTCATACATTATATCATCATTGTTTGGCATGATTATCATAAATCTTGTGAGCCCAAGAGACTAGAGAGATTGATGACTGAATGAGGCCGAGGGCTTGATTGTGAGGATAGTTATGGGATCGGGTTGCACGCCACAACATGTTTATTAATTCATGCCATGATTGGCTTATATTAGCGCTTGGGCTGAAATTGCCCCTCCGGAGTCTGCACATCCATAGTGAGCGCAAGTACCTATTGAGTGGGAGTGCGAGTGACGAGCGCGAGTGTCGAGCGATTGGGAGGATTGAGTGGTTGTGAGGATGGAGTGACTGTGAGGCCTGAGTGACTGATACTCTGGGAGTATGCACATGATTACATTATTGTTTGTACATCAGTTAGCATATATAACTGGCATGTTGTTACTGAGATGTGCAATATCCTATTTCAATTGAACTTGACATGATTTAACTATTTTAGCTTGAATTGTCGAACTTGAAAGCATGCCTACTTATTCTGTACTGTAATTCTGTAATCAAAATGTAGTCGTGAAGCTCGTCACTACTTTCAATACAATAGTTAGTTTTGTTACTTTCTGAGTCGGTTGTACTTACGCTACACCCTTCACTTCGTGTGCAGATCCAGGTATTTTCGGACACGGTGGGTGCTGATTATCTTAGCAACTTAGTCATTCTGAGATTTCAAGGTAGCTTCCCGGTGTCTGCAGACCTTGACCCTGCTTCCTTATCTTTTAGCTTTATATATTTAGTTTTAATTTTTCATAGACAATATTTTATACTTGTGTTGTATAGACGCTCATGTACTCAGCGACACCCTGGTTTTGAGAACTTCCGTATTAAGTTTTGATCTTCTGTCCGGTTCATTTTTTATTTAAAAGTGTTGAAAATATTTTGAGGTGTCGGCTTGCCTAATACTATGTTAGGCGCCATCACGACGGGCTAAATTTTGGGTCGTGACTATATTTTAGCTTGGGAAGTACATAGACATAGAAGAGACTAAAAGAAAAAGAAAAGGAGATTACCAATACCGGCAATCTCTAATGACGAAAGATAAATAAAAGTAAGGAAAACTACATAATTCCCTAATCAATCTCAACCGGATTCTGTGATGTGCCTTCGCCCTTGTGGATTAAGGGTCTCTACCTCATAATCTTGAATTCTTTCAAACGCAAGACGATCACCCTCTACAAGATTGTTGTAATCAATAAAATCTTTCCATCCTTTGTTCAACCTCTTATTTGTCCCCATTTTCATAGTTATGTGATAAGCATGACCTTCACATAATATAGTATCGGGCAACTCTACATCCGGAAGATACTGATAAACATGTGTTGGCAAATTCTATAAAAAGATAACAAAATTGTTAATCTACTTAAATAAAATAAAAAGCAAATTACAAGATTCATTATGAAAAGAAGTAAGAGTTCATAAATAATACATAGTTATCATGAGTAACATCGAATTTAGTGAGAGTAATGGTGAAATGAGGGTTATGCAATGAATGAGGATCAAAGGGAGCCGCCACATGTAAGTGTCACTATTCAAAACCCACTATAGGACTTGATGACATTCAACGTTGCCGTTAGGCAAGCCAACAGTGAACTAACAATTTAGTTATTCATTTTATTATTTATAAAATCATAAATCTTGATAGGTGGAGACATAAATACGTTAAAGTTATAGATTAATACAATTTAAATATTATACTAGTAAAAGTGTATCGAGGTTAAACAAACGATTAACAAATTCTAGAATCATCCCAAAATCCGGTGTCACAAGTGCATGAGCATTTACTAAGGAGTACAATACTAATACAATAATTGTCTGAAATATAAATAAGACGGGATAAAGTAAATAGTACGATGTAGACTTTGTGGGTTGCGGTATGTACCATGGAATGCAGCTCACCATAAAGTCTCCTCAACAGTTGCGCCTACGCGCCAAGATAACCACCAATTGAACATGTCAGATCCTGCACATTTAGTGCAGAAGTGCAGCATGAGTACGTATATCAACCCGTACCCAGTAAGTATCTAGCCTAACCCCGGAGAAGTAGTGATGAGGGGTCGACATCGACATTTACTAGAGGTCAAATAAAGCAATATGATAAATCATAAGCAAATATGAAGCACAACAACAATAATAGGGTAAAACTGTAAGTTAATAACCTTCCAAAAATTTCTTTTAACGACATAAATTTCTCAGTCTCGTATTCTATAACAATAGCTCAGAGTATCAAGTGCCAGTAACAAATGGATACGGAATACCATATAAAATAACAAGCATCAGTGGAAGGATAATCTCGTGAATATTCGGACGGCTAGCGATATAATGCACGATTATGTCGAGGTCGTACGACCCTATCTAGAATAATGTGTACACTGCTGAGGATCGAGCGACACGAACTATAGATGTATCTATTATACTGCCGAGGTGTTCGGCCCGCTTCACAAGAAAGGAAGAAACTTATCGAATTACGAATCACATGTACAACACAGATACAGGTGCATAGTAGTGAATACACCCATTTACGTTTATCAAATATCTTCGCAACAACTCAAGGTGATAAAGCTCGGCCTAATATAAATATGTTTCTAAATCAAATTTCGGTTAATTTCAATTAATTAAGCTAGCAAAATGAGTCCAAACAATTCAAATATTACATGATAAAGTCTTAAGTCTACCCGGACATAAACATGCTTCATCTACATACGGACTCTCATCACCTTGTGCGTACGTAGTACCCACAACTAGCACATAATAATTACATCAGCTAGAGGGTAGTTTCCTTCTCACAAGGTTAGACAGGAGACTTACCTCGCTCCGAATTTCCATAACTGGCTTCAACGCCTCTCTAACACCTCAAACCAATTCCCATCGATCCAAAACTAGTCAAACAAGGTGCAAATCAATCAAAATATACTCCAATACGTATAATTTAACAATTTATAATAATTCTCAACTCCGCTCGAAAAGTCAACAAAGTTATCCCTCGGGCTCACGTATCCAGATTTTGAAAATGCTTGAAGATAATCACTACTCATAGCGCCATGAACTCGAATATATAGTTTATTCCTAATTCCATGTCCAATTTCGTGGTCAAAATCCAAAAATACTAAATTCTAGGTTTTCCTCCAAATCCCACAATTTCCCACAATTTTCATGTTTAAATCCATTTATAATCCCTGTAATTAACTCATAATATGTAGGAATCTCTTACCTCAAGATTGATGATGAAAATGGCTCCTCCAAATCGCCCCAAAATCGCCCAAGCAAGAGAAGAATGAGTGAAATGAGCAAAAATCCTGATTTAAAACAATTCTGCCCAGGCCGGTCTTTCATCGCGTTCACGTGCCCATGATCGCGTTCGTGAAGGCCTGACAGTCCATAGCATCGCGTTCATGTCCAATCCCACGCGTTTGTGATGGCCTACTTGCCACTGCCTGGAACTCCTCCTTCGCGTTCGTGGTTGTCCTCCCGCGTTCGCGAAAGGAACACTGCAAGCCCAGCAACTCACCGCATTCGCGACTACCTTATCGCGTTCGCGTAGGGTAAAGTCCCCCTGACCCCCAGCTCTCCTTCGTATTCGCGAAGCATAAAAAGGCATCCACCAATTTTCCTTCTTCGAGAATGTGTGACTCCCTTCGTGTTCGCGAAGAACAAAATCAGAACCAGTAAGAACAACACCAAAACAAGGAGAAATGACTCGAAACCATCCCGAAACACACCCGAGGCCCTCGGGACCCCGTCTAATCACACCAACAAGTCCCAAAACATAACACGGACCTGCTCGAGGCCTCAAATCGCACCAAACAAGATCAAAACTGCGAATCGATGATTGAAACCTTCTTTCAACTTTCAAACATTCAAACTTCGACGAACGCATCCGATTCATACTTAAACATTTCGGAATAAAGCCAAACTTTACGTACAAGTTATAAATCATGATATGAACCTAGTCCAAGGCTCGGAACCTGAAACGGACATCAGTAACAGCAAAGTCCACTTCAAATCAAACATAAGAAATTCCTAAACTTTAAAAATGCCAAATTTCCATAATAAGCGCTGAAATGCTCCCAGACCACCCGATACTCAACCTGAATATACGTCCAAGTCTGAAATCATCATACGAAACTATTGGAACCTTCAAATCCCGATTCCGAGGTTGTTTACTCAAAAGTCAAACCTTAGTCAACTCTTCTAACTTAAAGCTTCTGAATTTATAATTTTCGTTCCGAAACAACTCTGAACTTCCTGAAATTCAATTCCGACAACACGTGCAAGTCATAAAATATGAAGTGAAGATACTCACGGCCTCAAACCGCCGAACGACGTGCTAGAGCTCAAAATGACCAGTTGGGTCGTTACATTCTCCCCCACTTAAACATACGTTCGTCCCCGAACGTGCCAAGAACCATTTTGGAATTGTCCAAAATCATTGTTTAACACCTCATGCACCTACCAGTGCCACCACAACCCATGTGAGAATATTAGCTCGAGCCAGACTGAAGATCCTCCCTATAACCTTAGCTAACAAGCCTTAGAACCAAATTCCAACATCCTGAATTCTCCACAAGACCCGATTTTTAACATACGAACACCGCATCAATCACTACACACTGTACTAAAACATGACCATGCACCTATATTGAAATCACACGATGCACCACATAAGTCTTTTGCCCATAATAACATCCTCCGACCACAATAGCTGCAATTTCACGAATCTGATGCCCGCAATACACCTCATAACACATATAAGCCATGTTCCAACTCTCGCAATATTGCCATGACGAAAGCGATGTGTAGAAACTCATAACCACCTAACCAAATCAATAAATCATGGAGTCCCTTCGCCTGACAAGAACCATTACCTTATTTTGAACTGAATAACGATATTTTCTCTTTAATAAACCCTACATAAATTTGATCGCGTTGATCTCAGGTCCAATAACCTCGTCTCACCCAGTACAAGATTCTCGGGCAATAAGCCACCTCAAACACCGTCTAAAATATCATACAGCCCCGTCAAAGAGCCAACAAGCTACAACTCGAATATGACCCATAGGGAAGAACGAACTTTGGCAAAGCATCATCCAGCCCGCGTAACTAATAAAATGGCTAAAACGATATTATGGCTTTATCTTAGAGAGGGGAAACAAGGTACTCAAAATAAAAATAAGAAAATGTACTTAACACCTCATTGTTGCGGCGTGCAACCCGATCCAAACATGACATTGTTGCGGCGTGCAACCTGGTTCAAACATGGCACTACTGCGGCATACAACCTGATCCAAACATGGCACTGTTGCGGCATATAACCTGATCCAAACATGGCACTGTTGCGGCATGCAACATGATCCACACAACATCCCTGTGGCGGCATGCCACCCGATCTAAATAATGTACCCGTGGCGGCGTGCCACCCGATCCACACATAACAATCTATAAAGAAACACCCATCGAGTCATAACGCTTATAGTTACGAAATGCTTGAATATCGACCCCAAGCACGCCAAGTGCATAATACGACCCCTAGGGAGACGGATAGTGCCATACACTACAAAACCCAACCATGACCAAGGTGCAATAAATGACCTGCATCTCGAGAGCCATCTTGCTCATATAACACCATAAGCTACACGGGATCCCAAAACATGTGCGAATAATCAAGCCGTCTCACAAGCCACCTGGCACAATACAGTATTACATGGAATAGCTGACGACGAGAATAACATCCAACGCCCGAAGACTCCTTTGTAAGTAATGCCATGCCGAATGAACACATCCGACTTGACGTAGAGCACTCATTCACATTAGACCCACCAACGGACCTCAAGTTGATTCTGATCATACCATACTAGGCCAACAACCTTTCAAGGATCCACAATGGCCCTATTCATGACACACACGAGCAGTCGTCCAATCTGGAACAAACTCCCACAGTCCACAACCAAATGAATAGAGCACCTTTCAGGAATAAACTCTCACATTAGCAATAGTACCAGAATCTCCATACTTGGTTTCAATCCTTAACAATCAAGTGACTAACATGTCACGAACATACGATCTTCCCATGGGTTATACTCCCACGACCTTCCGCACCAGGTAGCAAGGCTTGTACATCCATACCTCCAACCGTACAAATTTTGTAAAGCGAATCAAGGATCCGCAAATCAATACACAACGCCTCTTCCATAGAATACCATTCTCAGGCGACACTAAGATAATGCCATCTTACTCTAAGTATCTGAATTCTTCCCTACCCCTCCGAGCTCGTGACATTCTTATCAACACCGAGCTGCGACTTTGATCCTCAACTTCCAATCACCATGCCGCTCACTGCACCTATCATGCCGCTACTTAAGAGTACAAAAATTCATCATAACCCCTGAACTACTAGTAGAATAAACACTTCATTGGCTAGAAACCTTTCAGTTAACTCATTTAAGAAGAACCATCGCAACACGCAACTGAATTCCCATAACCGCAGAAAATACAAACCTCCAGTCGTGGTTTAAAGCGCCATAACTCTTTCAGGAACCATTTACACATAACAAGGCTATTTGAATTAAATAAATCCCAAATCAATCAAATTATGGTGGTTGTCAACCCCGCAGGTACAACCACAAATCACCTATATAACTTAACACGCCAAAGGAACTGATCATTGCCACAATCATGCTGATTCAAACGATTACTAACCGACCCCACTTCTTCCAATTTACTTTTTACTTGCCTTAGAAATAATAATAGCTCCATTCAAAAACATAACGAAACTCAACCAACACTCATCCCGAGTAACCCAAATCCCAAAACCACATCGTCTCAATACCCATGAACCATCTCATACCCTCCTCGTGCGCACAATGACATCTCCAACTGGTACACCCATTCTGAAAGACCTTTCGCGAATTCAAAGTTGTTTTCTCCCATTTCCCCAATACTGCACCCCCAATGATGGTAACATAGAATATTTCCCAAGTATTCTTCACACTCTGCTGTTAAATCCCGTTCTTTAGTCATATAACAAACCCAAAAATCCTTAGACATAGCGCTTACATTCTTGAACCCATTAGAACCACTGTTGAGAGTTACACACCATGACCTGGTCCCAAATATAACCAAACTTTAATGCTCTGTTAACACATGAACACTCCCAAGGAAGCAACCTGATGGATTCTTTTCATTGTACATCACATCCACAAGAAGCATAAATTCTAGGCCTTCCCAAAACCTGTACATGAATCGATAAGGAGAAATATATCATACATTCATCAAGTTCTTTTCTCGAATTACCCCTGATATTTGCTTTTCTTAGTTATAATTAATCCACTAATGAACTGATAACCAGAAACCGCACAAGCAGACAACCACATGATCCAATTGTAGACGGTGGGCTCCCCCACTTAGCTTTAAGCTACAAGAACATAAATCTTGAACCCACAAAGATTCCTCTTTCTCAATCACCATGATCTCGCACCGTTAACCCGCCAAATTTCTTACAATCTCTTGTTAAACTTTTCATGAGCATTCGAATTATCAACCACAATCGCATATTAGACCTCCTGCTTGGTATTAAGTAGAACACTTTGTAGAAACTTCATCAAGAATCACGCAATAGCTAACCTACTCACAGGAGATAGCCCACATGTGGAATCCCAAACTGACATCTCCTAATGACGTTGCACTGGGTACAACTACCACGAAATCAGTAAACCCTCCTGAGCCCATGCTCGTCCACCAGCTGTAAAAGTCTATTCATTCCCCATTGACATCAACTGAAAGTCCGACAATACGCACCAAACTCTAAGTCACGTTGCATCCAAAAATGATAATCAAGTTTTCACACCGCTCTTCATTTCAAGCAAACTCCTCACTGCCATATTCAATCTTCCTCAGTACAGTAGCCACCATCCGAAATAGAATCCGTAAACCTAGTCACTTTCCACCATGAGTCCCAAATCGCTCTAAACTTTCTCAAGGCACGTGGCTATCCTACCACAAAATCCATACGCTACTCTTCTACTCTCACTTCGGTTAAACTATCCCCTTAAGCAACTCCTCGGCCTCTGCTATTCATACTTGACCTGCTAGCAATTCAATCACCGCGATACACCTCCCACCATGTCTTTCCTCCTCCTTTGCTGCCAAAAATACTACCTCAAATCATAATTCGTCTTTGTAGCACACGAACGGATAAATTGCTACCAACTCTAAGCCTCCTCAAAGATCATCTTTCCGAGCCATCAACACTAGAAACACTGATTCGTCCCTGAAGCCACCTTACACTGTCATATCTAATAATCGCTCCTCAGGCCCCATACCGAATTACCCTACCCCGAAGGAAATTCAAAGGAAACCATAACACTGAGGAGACTCAATGCATTCCAACAAGGACGACTACACCACGTCACAAATGAGAATTTCCACCAAGTTCAAAAATATCCGATCTCGCTACTCCGTCAACCAAGGCCTGAACATCTATAGTCCAAATGCCTCTCCTCCGCTGGAATTAAATGCCGAACCTCTAAACCATGAAGCGAGTAGTCCTTCTTTCGAGTCATTCATTGCCGCGGCACATAAATAAGAACCTTACCATTTACACCAACATCGTGCGATAACTACTCATGAACATCATAATGCACCGCGCATAGCTGCGAAATCGTAGGTAACACTAACATTGCGCTGAAATGAAAGAACATCCCTCCATGAGGCGACAACAATAGCCCAATCAAATATGTAGGGAGAAACATCCTGCACCACATCTACAGTACCATTACAACTCTTCGATGCCCAATTTGTAACAAGCGCTCCACGTCGCATAAGATTGAGTATGAAGGATTTGAAGGCATAAGCTTCAATGGAATCAAATCGCACGAAGAGGAATCAAGAAGGGAAGTGCTCCTAAATGCCATGTAGCCTCTCGAAGATAAGTACAGACGTCTCTCTACTGATCTGCAAGACTCTACTAGACTTGCTCAAGACTCGTGAGACCCAAATAAACCTAGAGATCTGATACCAAGTTGTCACGACCCAAAACCCACTATAGGACGTGATGGCACCCAATGTCGCCGTTAGGCAAACCAACAGTGAACTAACAACTTAATTATTCATTTTATTAATTATGAAATCATGAATCTTGATAGGTGGAGACATAAATGCGTTAAAGTCGTAGATTAATACAATTTAAATATTATACTTGTAAAAGTGTATCGAGGTTAAACAAACCATAAACAAATTCTAGAATCATCCCAAAACCCAGTGTCACAAGTGCATGAGCATTTACTAAGGAGTACAATACCAATACAATAATTGTTCGAAATATAAATAAGACAGGATAAAGTAAATAATACGATAGAGATTCTATGGGCTGTGGTACATACCATGGAATGTAGCTCACCATAAAGTCTCCTCAACAGTTGTGCCTACGCACCAAGATGACCACCAATTGAACATGTCAGGTCCTGCATATTTAGTGCAGAAGTGCAGCATGAGTACGTAAATCAACGCTTATCCAGTAAGTATCTAGCCTAACCCCGGAGAAGTAGTGACGAGGGGTCGACATCGACACTTACTAGAGGTCCAATAAAGTAATATGACAAATCATAAGCAGATATGAAGCACAACAACAATAATGGGGCAAAACTGTTAGTTACATAACCTTCCAAAATTTTCTTTTAAAGATATAAATTTCTCAGTCTCGTATTCTATCTCAATAGCTCAAAGGTATCAAGTATCAGTATCAAACGGATAAGGAATACCATATAAAATGCCAAGCATCAGTGGAAGGAAAATCATGTGAATATTCGGACGTCTAGCGATATAACGCACGATTATGCCAAGATCATACAGACCGATCCAGAATAATGTGTACACTGCCGAGGGTCGAGCGGCACGAACCATAGATGCATCTACTATACTGGCGAGGCGTTCGGCCCGCTCTACTAGAAAGGAAAAAACTTATCAAATTACGAGTCACATGTTACAACACAGATACAGGTGCATAGTAGTGAATCCAGCCCTTTACGTTTATCAAATATCTTGGTAACAACTCAAGGTGATAAAACTCGGCCTAATATAAATATGTTTCTAAATCAATTTTAATTAATTCCAATTAATTAAGCTAGCAAAATGAGTCCAAACAATTCAAATATTACATGATAAAGTCTTAAGTCTACCCGGACATAAACATGTTTCAGCTATGTACAGACTCTCATCACCTTTTGGCGTACATAGAATCCACAACTAGCACATAATAATTACATCACCTAGAGGTAGTTTCCCCCTCACAAGGTTAGACAAGAGACTTACCTACATCCGAAGTTCCATAACCGACTCCAACGCCTCTCTAACACCTCAAACCAATGCCCATCGATCCGAAACTAGTCAAATAAGGTGCAAATCAATAAAAATATACTCCAATGCGTATAATTTAACAATTTATAATAATTCTCAACTCCGCTTGAAAAGTCAACAAAGTTAACCCTCGGGCCCACGTGTACGGATTCCGAAAACTCTTGAAGATAATCATTACTCATAGCCCAAAGAACTCGAACATATAGTTTATTCCTAATTCCATGTCTAATTTCGTGGTCAAAATCCAAAAATAATAAATTCTAGGTTTTCCTCCAAATCCCACAATTTTTCAAAAATTTCATCTTTAAATCCATATATAAACCATGTATTTAACTCACAATGTGTAGAAATATCTTACCTCAAGATTGATGATGAAAATGGATCCTCCAAATCGCCCCAAAAATCGCCTAACCAAGAGGGGAATGAGTGAAATGAGCAAAAATCCTGATTCAAAATAATTATGCCCATGCCCGTCCTTCATCGCGTTCGCGTTCCCATGGCCGCGTTCGCGAAGGCGTGACAGTCCACAACATCGCGTTCACGTCCAAGCCCACATGTTTGTGATGGCTAACTTGCCCCCATCCTAGAACTCCTCCTTCGCGTTCGCGGTTATCCTTCTGCGTTTGCGAAGGGAACACTGCAAGCCCACCAACTCACCGCGTTCGCGACTACCTTGTCACGTTCGCGTAGGGTAAAGTCCCCCTAACCCCCAGCTCTCCTTCGCGTTCGCGAAGCACAAAAAGGCAGCCACAAATTTTCCTTCTTCGCGAACGAGTGACTCCCTTCGCGTTTGCGAAGAACAAAACCAGAACTAGCAACAACAGCAGCAAAACAGGGAGAAATGACCCGAAACCATCTCAAAACACACCCGAGGCCCTCGGGACCCGGTCCAATCACACCAACAAGTCCCAAAATATAACACGAACCTGCTCGAGGCCTCAAATCTCACAAAATAACATTAAAACTATGAATCGACGATCGAAACCTTCATTCAACTTTCAAACATTCAAACTTCGACGAACGCGTCCGATTCATACTTAAACATTCCAGAATAACGCCAAACTTTACGTACAAGTTATAAATCATGATATGAACCTATTCCAAGGCTCGGAAGCTCAAACGGACATCGATAACACCAAAGTCCACTTCAAATCAAACTTAAGAAATTCTTAAACTTTCAAAATGCCAAATTTCCATAATAAGCGTCGAAATGCTCACGGACCACCCAATACTCGACCCAAACATACGTCCAACTATTAAATCATCATACGAACCCATTGGAACCTTCAAATCCTCATTTCGAGGTTGTTTACTTAAAAGTCAAACCTTAGTCAACTCTTCCAACTTAAAGCTTTCGAATTTAGAATTTTTGTTCCGAAACAACTCCGAACTTTCCGAAATTCAATTCCGACCACACATACAAGTCATAAAACATGAAATGAAGCTACTCATGGTCTCAAACCGCCGAATGACATACTAGAGCTCAAAACGACCGGTTGGGTCATTATAGTAAGTGAGATTTATTTATGCAAATTTGATGAATGAACTTAGGGTTAGAGTCGAACAACTATAAATAGTGGGTTTTCGAAATTAGAAAATCTTTTAAAATTCCCTCTCATTTAAAAATTCCTTCTTCCACCAATAAATTGGTGGTTGAAAGTCAAATTAGTAGGTTGGTACTTTATTAATTCACCTAACTTATTTGACTAGTATTGAATTGTTATCTCAAGCAATATTTATCCAGTTTTGTTTTGGTAATTATCTACTAAGTTTAATACATGTAATTAAGTAGATAAATATATAGACTAGTTAAATTTGATAAAATGTGACATATATAATAAGTTACATATTTAAAATCACTTCTAAGTCATAATTATATTAAGCAGTGAATCACATAAGCACTGCCTGAGTGGTCTACCACTGAAGAGTTAAATATGTGATTACTCGAGATTAACCATGTTTAATTTAATCAAATGTGACATATACAATAAATTATATATTTAAAATTATTTTTACGTCGTTTTTTGGTTAATTACATAAAGTAGTAGATCACATAAGTAATTGTCTACCGCTGAAGAGTTAATACGCGATCATTCAAGATCAACCATGTTAAATTTGATCAAATGAGACTTATATAATAAATTACATATTTAAAATTATTTTTAAGTCATGGTTTGGATAATTACATCAAGTAGTGTATCACATAAGTATTGGTATACCGTTGAAGAGTTAAATACGCGATCACTCGAGATCAACCATGTTAAATTTAATCAAATGGGATATATATAATGAATTATATATTTAAAATAACTTTTAAGTCATGGTTTGGATAATTACATTAAGTAGTGGACCAAATAAGTATTGGTCTACCGCTGAAGAGTTAAATACGCGATCACTTGAGATCAAACATGTTAAATATGACGATCCGACTAGTCGTTTTGAGTATTTATACTTCGCTCGGTAGTTTGAGGGCATGAGTAGCTCCGTATGATGTATTACGACTTGTGTGAATCGTTAGTTTTGGTTTTTAGGTTATTCAGAATCGATTTGAAAGAATGAATTTCATGATTGAAACTTTAAGTTAGAAGAGTTGACCAAGTTTGACTTTTTTTAGTATTTGATCCCGTATTAGAGGTTTGATGGTTTAGTTAGGTCCGGATGGTAATTTTGGATTCGAGTGTATGCCCGTATTTGTATTTGGATATTTCTAGAAGGTTTCGGCGCAAATTGGCGAAAGTTGAAAATTTAAAGGTTTGGAAAGTTCATAAGTTTGACTGAGAGTTGACTTTGATGATATCGGATTCGAACTGTGGTTTAGGGAAATGGAATAGTTTCGCTATATCATTTGGGACTTCTATGCAACATTTGGGTTCATTCCGGGTTGTGTTGCACTCGTCTTTTTATGTTTCGACATCGTTTCTTCAAGCATAAATGGTACCACATTAAGCAAATGAGCTCTAATTTTTTTTTGATTAAAGCATTAGATCCGTATCATAATTTTAGAATTATAGCAGCTGGAATCATCAAGTTTCGACATTGTATGAGGAATTTATGGTCATTTTACTAAGAATTGGATTGCTAGATGTTTCACATTAATTACGAAATTTCCACTAAATTCATATTTAAAAATCTGCACTATTTATAAATATTGAAACTAACATATCTCCTTCATTATAAGGTAGTGATTCAAAAGCCTAACTTGACTAGAATTTCACAAGGAATCCATTGGAGGCATCAAAATTGAGTTTCGGGATCGTTTGGCACAAGAAATGAGGCAGAACAGCTGGGCGCAAGCAAGTAAATCAAGGGTTTGTTTATTTGGTCATATTTTGAGTTGGGGAGCTCGGATTTGGACGATATTTGAAGTTATTTTCACCATATGAATTGGGGTAAGTGTGCTCTATTCATTTTTTTAAATATATTTCATGAATCTATCTTCATTTTTGGCAATTGGTTGATGATTTCAAAAGTGAGATTTGGGGGGTTTTGTTTAAAATTTCATAAAGTGAATTTTTGAGTTTTGAACATTGGTTTGGAGTCGTATTTGAGTGAAACTAGTATGGTAGGACTCGTAATTGAATGGGTTATCGGATTTTATAAATTTCGTTGAGTTCTGAGGCACGGGCCCGGGTTGGACCTTTTGGTTGATTTTAGGCTTTTGAGTAAAGATTTGATCTTTATTAATTGAAATTATTTCCTTAGGCTTTGAGTTGTTTTGGCTAGTTTCGAACTGTTCAAAGGTCGGTACGCGCGGGATGACATTTTTGGAGCATCGTTTAGGTTGCTATGTGTTAGATTTGGCTTGTTCGAGGTAAGTAACACTTCTAAACTTGGTGCCGAGGGTATGAATCCCTGAATATACATGTTATGTGTTTGGTGTGAGGTGACGCACATGCTAGATGGCGGGCGTGTGGGCATGCACCGTGTGAATTATGGCTCGGTTAATTCCATGGTACTTTGTAGTTACTTAATCTCGTCTTTATCCATGAAATTTCTACGTGATAGATTAATTGAACTGTGATCCATATTAGAAACCATGTTAAGGCTATACGCTTATTCTGTTGGGGCACACTGAGTTCATTTCTTTTGTTGAGATATTTGCTTAAATTGCAGTTACATACTCAGTCATATTCATTCATTTGCATATCATATATCAGTCTCTATTATCATTTGTTGTCACAACATGTTATCATTGTTTGGGCTGATTGGCATGAGATTTGTGATCCCGACAGACTGGAGAGATTGATGACTGAGTTAAGGCATGAGGGCCGGATTGTAAGTGATATTGATGGGATCGGGCTACACGTCGCAACACCTATTATATTTATATATGTAGATCGGGTTGCACACCGCAACAAGCCTTATGGCTATATATATGTAGATTAGGTTGCACGCCGCAACAAGCCTTATGGCTATATATGGATCGGGTTTCACGCCGCAATAGGCCTTTATGATATATATGTGGATCGGGTTGCACGCCGCAGCAGGTTATATTAGCGATTGGGCAGGATCCGCCCCTCCGGAGTCTGCACACCCATAGTGAGCACAGGTTCTATTGATTCATGATAGGATCGGGATGCACGCCGCAGCAGGTACTGTACAGTGCTTAGTGACTGAGTATGTTGAGTGATTGAGTATGATGAGTGGGAGCATGAGACAGTGAGATAGAGTACTCTTAGAGTGTGGGTATATGAGTTCATCATTGTGGTGCATTGCATTGACATGTATACTTGGCACACAGGCATAGAGATGAATTCCCTCATGTTACAGGGTTTTGTGATATTTATGACATTCACATGCACATGGATATGTAGGCATAGAGATGTACTTTCCTCATGCCACTTGATAATGAGACTTCTTAATTGTTGTTAAAAGTTTTTGGGAAAAAATCACAGTTTTCAATCTTACACATATCTTTGGTATTTTTGGTGAAAGATTTGAGATTTACTGTTGTACTTGAAAATCATGCCTATTTTTCGTAACTGTGAACGAGTTGAGCTATTTTTTGTACCATCTTTATTATATTGTTATGAACTCTTGATAGTTATTGGAGTTGGACCCTGACCCTTGTTCCAGCTCATCACTACTTTCAACCTAAGGTTAGGTTTGTTACTTATTGAGTACATGGGGTCGGTTGTACTCATACTGCACTTCTGCACCTTGCGTGTAGATGTTGGATGTAGTTGCGTACGGAAGGAGCTGGATCTGAAAATGTACCTGCGTTCCAGTCATAGCTGCCTCTTGATCTTTGTAGGTTTAGTATTTCAGATATGTTCATGTATATTTCAAACAGATTGTGTATTTTATTTCAAACCAGCTTTGTAAACTCTATATCTTAGAAGCTCATGATTTGTACTACCAATCCTTGAGAATTCTTGTATAACAGTTCAGTTGTATTATCATTTCTTCTCTTAATAAATATCATTTGAGCTGGTTTGTTGTTAACTGGCTTACTTAGCGGGTTGGGTTAGGTGCCATCACGGCTAGATGGATTTTGGGTCGTGACAAGTTGGTATCAGAGCTCTAGGTTCATAGGTTCTACAAGTCATGAGCAAGTGTCTAGTAGAGTCTTGCGGATCGGTATGGTGACGTCCATACCTATCTTTGAGAGGCTACAGGGCATTTAGGATAAACTTCCCATCTTTCTTTCCTTAACGTGCGGCATTGATTCTACTTGAAACATAACTATTTGAATTCCCTCCACTCATTTGTGTCCGCATGTGAGCGCTCTGTATCAGTCGTGCATTGTCGGCTTGTAATTCCATGGATGAGGTGCGAGATGTGATTTTTATGTGCCGATGATGGGCCAGTTTGGAGGACTTGAGGCCGGGTTATGACTGTAGCTTGAGAACGGCGATTTCGGTTGTGTGAGCACATGATTTTAGACTTATATGTCCAGTAGCGTCCCTATGAGTGGAATTTGTAACTCGATGAGTGGCTGGATGGCTATATGATGAGCATGATGTGACTGCAGAATATGTTCATATGGTTTGAATGTGACGGGAAGAGTTTGCTTGGGATGTAAAAAGGACTATCAGATACTTGATTTCTGTCTTGATGTGATATATAATCTCGAGTTGAGTGTGTTGAAAGATTTTTCATGTTGTTAAATTGTGGAACGAAGTAAATTTTCATATCTTGTGGTGAGTTTAGACTCAGGAAGATTAAGTAATGGAGTAGTAATCGCGGTTGCAAGAGTATAGAAAGATGCCAATTTGAGGCTAAGCAGGTGGGTTATCACCTACAGAGTAATCTACGGAGGTGTGATCCTTATAATGTCATGTGGAGAGTTTCCTTTCTACCAGCGGGGTATATTTATTGATATTTGAATTTGAATTTGAATTTGGTTGAGAAAGTTGATCTGATCGTCAAGTGGATGTATGTGAGCTTAGTAGATGATTTGAGGTACTATATGGTTTGTGTTATGTGAGCTTATGAAGGATCTAGTTGAATCTCCCTGCGGTATTATGGTAGTAATAGAATATGGATATTGCGAGTTATCGAGTGTTTTGATCTATGGCTTTAAGCCAAGTGGGGGAGTCTAGTATCGACTCTTTGATTGCATGGTTATGTATTGTGCTGGTTTCGGTTTGAAGCATACTTATGAATCAGTTATGACTTGCAGAGGTCGAGATCGAGGATGACTCGAGTTAGGGAATTTCTGAATACAGATTATATTACACTTTATGGGTATATGAAAATCGTGGAAATGATTGAGTTGTTATGTGTAAAGGATGTAGTGTTCATGGAGTATGAATTTGATCGGTTGTGTTAAGGCAAGGTTACTTCCTTGGGTTCTAATAGGGCACATGTCGTTTGGCCCGTTTGGGTGGCACAATTGTGATTTGAGCAGAATAGATTACTCTCGAGAAAGTTCTAATGGATTCAAGATTTTTATGTAGCAATTGTGAATTTTTCCGGATTAGCATATGGCTAGGATCTGAGATTTACATTGGATGGTGTCGAGACTCACGGTATTTCTATGTCATTATGGATTTTACATTTTGGTATCAGGAAGGTGGAGGAAAACAACTTTAGATTCACAGAAGGTCTCTTCAAAATGGGTATCTCGGTTGTGGTACTTTTGGGATACTTAAGAGGGAATACAATGGCTTATGGGCCTTAGGGCGGTGCGGTTTTATTTTAGGATCTCGCGCGGTGAGTTTTAGTTAAGGATCATGGTGTTCTGGCAATAAAAAGTGTCACCTTGAGGGTAATTTAGAAGGAACTCAGAGGAATAATACAGCTTGGTATTAGGTTGGATCATCAAGGTAATAGATACGATTGGTTCCTTGGGGTACCTATGATGTGGTGAGTCTCTACAGGTATTTTGTGAAAATGCTCTTGGGTTTTGGCAACCTGCATGGCTTAGTTGAGTTAGAGGGATTCGGTTTGGATAGTTGGGTTTTGTGCAAATGGATTTCAAAGTGTTCTTAATGGTTTCTACCACAATTCGAGGTGTATATTTCCTGTTGGTGTAAGGATCATGTTGTGTGTTGTGATTTTCTCTTGGATGAGATCAAATGGAAGGTTCCTGGCCAATTGAGTATGTAGTTTGCTTGCGACTCAGAGTTGATTATGAGATTCTCATTCTTTTCCTATGATGGCATGATAGATGTGGCGTGTTGTGTGGGATTGAGATTTGTATGTGCAAGGTCACGGGTCAATTTTGAAGGGAAGATCATAAATTTTTAGACAGTATGGATGATTTCCAAAGTTTAGATGAATGCTATAACTGTTTGGTAATTCTTGGGAAGGGTGCACATTTTAGAAGGTGCACTGTGTTCAGACTTACAGATGCTTCATTGGTAAGGTACTCGCTTGGTTAATCGACTGTTGATATTCAGATTTTGCTATGTGGCACGGAAAAATTATAGAAGTATTCCTCATGGGATAATCGTGTATGAGAGATGTGTTAGACATTCGGGCGGTGGAGTTGGGATCGGATATGGTGATTCATATGTTCTATAGACTTGGAGACCAGAAGTTCTCAGAAACAGATCGTTTCGTGGTTGCGGAATGTGAAGATGTGGCCAAAGCTAGCCAGGTGATAGTAGTGTTATGGTTAAGTCGATGTGGAGTTTCGAAGGGTTATATATCTATTTGTGGGTGATCGGAGTGGATTTGGGGCCCATTGGCAGGCCCAATTTGTACATTGGTTATGTTCTTTCTGGACTGTTTGTGGGTGATCGTTTTGTGTTGAATGATTAATTGCACATTTGGTTATGTTCTTTCTGGACTGTGGTATTGTGTTATTGGTTCCTCCGTGGTTATGATCATGCACCTTGGGTACTTGACGTCGAATTGCGCGTGGCTGTTGATTTTGGGAATGGTGGCTTGAGGTATTCCATATGGACAGTGTTTAGACGGGGTCATGCATTGCAAAAAAGTTAAGTTGAGATATGATCCTTTGTGTCAGATTCGTGTGTCGTGGTTCAACTTTGTATGATGGACTCATGGCATTGTGGTTGTGGTAGTATTTGTTGAACTTATGGGATGGTTCTCTCATTTGAGTCATTTTCCACGATTGAGTATATCTGAATTATTGCGTATTGGTGCACGAAATGCACGGTTTGTGGCTCTGTGTAGTATTGGTGTCGCGTGTCAGTAGAGTAGCTTGTATTTGATAAGAGGAGGTCGTCGGACCTAGAATAGGTGCTATCAGATTTGATTGCTGTATAGAAAGGATAATGTCGTTGATCGGCCTATGAATTGGCTTTAGTTCCTATCGAAGGAGAGGGGGCTCCATGACTTGTTGATCTTATGAATGATTATGAGTTTCTACATGTTTCTTTCATCATCGGTAGTGTACGAAGGTTTTAGAATGAGGTTTTGTTTGATACGAGGTTTATTATCATTTTTGGGTTGTTTTGAACAACTACTATGATCGGAGATTTTGCTACGAGTATGCGAGTCATGGGGTATGTCATGTGATTATCTCTTGGGTTATGGTTATTGCTTAATACAACTTGTTCAGACTTTTACAGTGTGTAGATGGGAGGTTCGGGTCTTGTAGGAAAATTTTGAATGTTAGAAATTGGATTCTGTGGTTTACGGGCTAAGGTTGAAGTAATGATCTTCAGTTATGTTGTGTTGTCGGGCCTATATGGAATAGGGTGACGTGGGATCACCCCCGGGTAAGTGCATGGTAAGGTTACACGGTGGTTAATGGCTTTGGAACGACTCTCGGCACGTTCGAGGACGAACGTATATTTAAGTGGGGGAAGATGTAACGACCCGACCGGTCGTTTTGAGCATTTTCACTTCGCTTGGTTATTTGAGGGCATGAGTAGTTCCGTATGATATATTATGACTTGTGTGAATCGCCGGTTTTCGTTTTCAGGTTATTCGAAATTGATTTGAAAGAATGAATTTCATGATTGAAGCTTTAAGTTAGACGAGTTGATCAAGTTTGACTTTTTTAGTATTTGATCTCGGATTGGAGTTTTAATGGTTTAATTAGGTCCGGATGGTGATTTTGGACTTGGGCGTATGCCCGGATTTGCATTTGTATGTTTCTAGAAGGTTTCGGTGCAAATTGGCGAAAGTTGGAAATTTGAAGGTTTGGAAAGTTCATAAGTTTGACTGAGAGTTGACTTTGATGATATCGGATTTGAATTGTGGTTTCGGGAATTGGAATATCTTCGTTATGCAAAATTTGGGTTCATTCCGAGTTGTGTTGCGCTATTTTATATTTCGACATCGTTTCTTCAAGCATAAATGGTACTACATTAAGCAAATAAGCTCCAATTTTTATTTTGATTGAAGCATTAGATCCATATCGTAATTTTGGAACTATAGCAACTAGAATCATCAAGTTTCGACATCGTATGGGAAATTTATGATAATTTTACTAAGAATTGGGTTGTTAGATTGTTCACATTAGTTACGCAATTGTCATTGAATTCGTATTTAAAAATTTTCACTATTTACAAATATTGAAACCAACATATCTCCTTCATTATAAGGTAAAATGGAGTGATTCAAAAGCCTAACTTAACTGGAATTTCACAAGGAATCCATTGGAGGCATAAAATGTGAATTTTGGGATTGCAGAACAGCTGAGCAGAAGCATATAAATCAAGAGTTTGTTCATTTGGTCATATTTTGAGTTGGGGAGCTCAGATTTGGACGGTTTTTGAAGTGATTTTTACCACATGGATTGGGGTAAGTGTTCTATACTCATTTTCTATTAAATTTTATGAATCTATCTTCGTTTTTCGTAATTAGTTGATGATTTCAAAAGTGAGATTTGGGGGTTTGTCTAAAATTTCATAAAGTGATTTTTTGAGTTTTGAACATCATTTTGGAGTCGGATTTGAGTGAAACTAGTATAGTTGAACTCGTTATTGGATGGGTTGTCGGATTTTATAAAGTTCGTCGAGTTCTGAGGCGCGGGCCTGGGTTGGACTTTTTGGTTGATTTTGGGCTTTTGAGTAAAAATTCGACCTTTATCAATTGGAATTATTTCCTTAGGCTTTATTTGACGTATTTGATTTGCTTTTGGCTAGTTTCGAGCTGTTCGTAGGTCGGTACGCACGGGATGATATTTTTGGAGCATTGCTTGGCTTGTTTGGTGTTGGATTTGACTTGTTCGAGGTAAGTAACACTTCTAAACTTGGTGTTGAGGGTATGAATCCCTAAATATATGTATTTAGTGTGAGGTGATGCATATGCTAGGTGACGGGCGTGTGGACGTGCACCGTGTGAATTATTGCTTGGTTAATTCCGTGGTACTTTGTAGTTAATTAATCTTGTCTTTATCCATGAAGTTTCTACGTGATAGATTAATTGAACTGTGATCCATGTTAGAAATCATGTTTAGGCTATATGCTTATTCTGTTGGGTCCCACTGAGGTCATTTATGTTGTTGAGATATTTACTTAAATTGCAGTTACATACTTAGTCATATTCATTCATTTGAGTATCATATCTCAGTCTCTATTATCATTTGTTGTCACAACATATTATCATTGTTTGGGCTGATTGGCATGAGATTTGTGAGCCCGAGAGACTAGAGAGATTGATGACTGAGTTGGAACCTGAAGACCTAATTGTGAGTGATATTGTGGGATCGGAGTGCACTCCGCAACAGGTATTATATATATGTGGATCGGGTTGTACGCCGCAACAAGTCTTATGTCTATATATATATGGATTAGATTGCACGCCGCAACAAGCCTTATGGCTATATGTGGAACGGGTTGCACGCCACAACCGGCCTTAGGACTATATGTGGATCGGGTTGCACGCCGCAACAGGTTATATTAGCGCTTAGGTAGGATCCGACCCTCCGGAATCTACACACCCACAGTGAGCGCAGGTTCTATTGATTCATGATGGGATCGGGTTGCGTACCGCAGCAGGTACCATACAGTGCTGAGTGACCGAGTGTGTTGAGTGATTGAATGTGATGAGTGGGAGTGTGAGATATTTAGATGGAGTACTCTGAGAGTGTGGGTACATGAGTTCATCACTGTGGTGCATTGCATTGACATGTATACTTGGCACACAGGCATAGACATGTATTCTCTCATGTTACACGGTTTTGTGATATTTATGACATTCACATGCATATGGACATGTAGGCATAGAGATGTACTTCCCTTATGCCACCTGATGATGAGACTTCTTAATTGTTGTTGAAAGTTTTTGGGAAAAAATCACAGTTTTCAAATGTACACATATCTTTGGTGTTTTTGGTGAAAGATTTGAGATTTACAGTTGTACTTGAAAAGCATGCCTATTTTTTGTAACTGTGAATGAGCTGAGCTATTTCTTGTACCATCTTTATTATATTGTTATGAACTCTTGCTGGTTATTGTAGTTGGACCCTGACCCTTATCCCAACTCGTCACTACTTTCAACCTAAGGTTAGGTTTGTTACTTATTGAGTACATGGGGTCAGTTGTACTTATACTGCACTTCTGCACCTTACGTGCAGATGTTAGATGCTGATGTAGCTGTGTACAGCGGGAGCTGGATCTGAAGATGTACCTGCGTTCCAGTCATAGCTGCCTCTTGATCTTGGTAGCTTTAGTATTTCAGATCTATTCATGTATATTTCAAACAGATGGTGTATTTGTAAACCAACTTTGTAAACTCTATATCTTAGAAGTTCATGATTTGTACTACTAGTCCTTGGGAATTCTTGTATAACAGTTCAGTTGTATTATCATTTCTTCTCTTAATAAATATCATTTGAACTGGTTTGTTGTTAACTGGCTTACCTAGCGAGTTGAGTTAGGTGCCATCACGGCTAGATGGATTTTGGGTCGTGACATTAAATTTTATCAAATGTGACATATATAATAAATTACATATTCAAAACTACTTTTAAGTCATGGTTTGGATAATTATTTTAAGTAGTGAATCACATAAGATATATATATATATATATATATATATATATATATATATATATAATGAATAACATAATTAAAATTACTTTTAAGTTATAGTTTGGATAATTACATTAAGTAGTGGATCACATAAGCACTGCCTCAATGGTCTATCGATCTCTAAAGAGATAAGTATGTTATCACTCTAGATCAACCATGTTAAATTTGATCAAATGTAAAATATATATATATATATATATATATATATATATATATATATATATATATATAAAATGAATTGCATATTTAAAATCATTTTTAAGTCATGGTTTAGATAATTACATTAAGTAGTGAATTTTTACATAAGTGTTGGTCTACCGCTTAAGAGTTAAATATGCGATTACTCGAGATCAACCATGTTAAATTTGATTAAATATGGCATATCTAATGAATTACAAATTTAAAATAACTTTTAAGTTATGGTTTGGATAATTATGTTAAGCAGTAGATCACATAAGCACTTCCTCAATGGTCTAGCGCTGAAGAGTCAAATACGCGATAACTCGAGATCAACCATATTAAATTTGATCAAATGTGACATATATAATGAATTAAATATTTAAAATCACTTTTAAGTCATAGTTTGGATAATTACACTGAGTAGTGGATCACATAAGTATTGGTCTACCGCTAAAGAATAAAATACGCGATCACTCGAGATCAACCATCTTATATTTGATCAAATATGACATATATAATGAATTACACATTTAAATTCACTTTTAAATCATGGTTTGGATCATTACATTAAGTATATTAAATTTATTATATAATGATGATTTACATAATTAAGTAATTGAGTTACATATTATGCAAATAAAATTAATATGTATAAGTAATTTAAATCGATGCACGGACAACTCATGTGTTGTACGGATAGCTCACGTGCTAATAATAGAACCCGCACGGACAACTCATGTGCTAATAATATCGATATCTGGATCCGCACAGACAACTCAAGTACCAACAACACAATCCGCCTTGTGTGGTCACAGGCACAACAGCACAATCAGCCAGGTGTGGTCACAGGAACAACAACACAATTCGCCCGACATGATCACAAGCACAACAACACAATCCGTTTGGCGGGGTCACAGGCACCCAGTCCAATCATATCATACCGGAGAAAATAAACAGGTATACATGTATGAAACGAGTGAATAACAAATCTCATGCTCCTGGACTGGTATAAAAGGCATGCTAAAGTGTAGGCATGTGAAAGTGTACTATCATAACTCAAACCGGCAATTTCATCAAAGAATAGCATTTATAAGTTCATTTAGGGATCAAGCCCCTATATAGCCTCAAATATGCCTCAAATAATTCACAACAATGTCACAAATGTGCGAAGCATCATAGCTTAAGGTTTAACAGTCAAATTACGGGCTTATAAGAGCCCGAGCACAACTCGAACATGAATAAACAATCACGGTGCCCGCACATGGGTCCATCCCCACGTATATGCGCACCCAATAGAACGTAGTTACCACAAAAATTCAGACAACTAGTACCTCAACCGAGTTTAGGTAAGATATTTACCTTAAGCAAAAATATCACTCCGCTAGCAAGCCCTTCCCATGTGTATCGATCTCCGGAAGGCTTGAATCTAGCCAAAATTAACATAATACTATCAATATAAGATATATGAATTGATTCCAAATGAAAAAAGCTAAGATCTTTAACCAAAGTCAAAAAGTCAACCCAAAATTCAACCCCGGGCCCATGTCTCGGAATCCAATAAAATTTATAAAATCCGAACACACATTCAATAATGAGTCCAACCATACTAAAATTAT
The DNA here is from genome assembly GCF_000390325.3 of Nicotiana tomentosiformis. Lineage (NCBI taxonomy): Eukaryota > Viridiplantae > Streptophyta > Magnoliopsida > Solanales > Solanaceae > Nicotiana > Nicotiana tomentosiformis. The sequence goes on from NC_090823.1 coordinate 18,892,109, forward strand.
TCAAATCGAACCTCAAATCGCCTTTCAAATCCCCAAAATTCGGTCTATGAAGTTTCACAATTTTTCCCCAAATTTTTCAACTCAAATCACTAATTAAATGACAAAAATAACGATGGATTCATATATATTAGCCAAATCTGAGTTAGAATCATTACGTGGATGATTTACTTGAAAACCCCTTTAAAATTTTCCACAAACCAAGCTCTTTAGGTCAAAAGATAAAGAATGAATCAAAAACCCTCGAACTTTCTATTGTTGCCCAACGGTCTTCGCTTTTGCGGACCAACAACTGCTTTTGTGGCTCCCCACCTGCAAAAACTCCATCGCATGTGCAGCTTCAACTCAAGCCAACAGTCTCCACTTCTACGGTCCAAATAGCGCACATGTGCTTCCGCCTCTGCGGGCAACGAGCGCTTCTGCGCACACACACCTGCGGACAAAATCCGCTTCTGCGCCCTTAGGCCATCCTGGCCAATTCCGCTTCTACGGCCTCTCCTCCGCATCTGCGACCTCGCAGGTATTCCTCGCACCTGCACTCCCAGGCCTTCTCCCCAAATCTTGCACCTGCGACGACTCACCGCACCTATGGCCACTCCCTCTGCAGATGCGATGACACCAGACTTCAGCAATAACATCATCCCTGTAAGTATAAATTTCAATCTGAATCTCACCCGAGTCCCCCAGGACTCCATCTAAACATACCAACAAGTCCTAAAACACAATACGAACTTAGTTGAAACCTCAAATCAAATCAAACAACATCAAAAATATGAATCACATCCCAATTCAAGCCTAATGAGACTAATGAATTTTTAACTTCTACAATCGATGCCGAAACCTATCAAACCAACTCTGATTGATCTCAAATTCTGCACACAAGTGATAAATTACACAACAGACCTATTCCAACTTTCGAAACCGAAATCCGAGCCCTGTAACCACAAAGTCAACTTTCGGTCAAACTTCTCAACTCTCTAAACTTCAACTTTTTCAACTTTCGCCAACTCAAGCTAAAATCATCTACGGACCTCCAAATCAACATCCGGACACACTCCTAAGTCCAAAATCACCATACGCAGCTATCAGAACTATCAAAACTCCATTTCGGAGACATTAACATATAAGTCAACATCTGGTCAACTCTTCCAACTTAGGCTTCTAACCTTGGGACTAAGTGTCCCAACTCATTCCAAAATATCGCCGGAACCAAACCAACCACCCGGCTAGTCATATAACAACAAATGAACACAAAATAAGAACAAGGCTATAATACTCAAAATGATCGGCTGGGTTGTTACACACACCTGAGGCCCTCGGGACCCCATCCAAACATACCAACATATCCTAAAACATCATACAAACTTAGTCAAAGCCTCAAATCACATCAAATAACATCGAAAGTACGAATCGCATCCCAATTCATACCTAATAAACTATTGAACTTCCAACTTCTAAAACCAATGCCGAAACACACCAAATTAACTCTGATTGATCTCAAATTTTACACACAAGCCATAAATAATACAAGGGACCTATTCCAACTCCTGAAATCAAACTCCGAGCCCGGTAATAACAAAGTCAACTCTCGGTCAAACTTCTCAACTTTTTCAAACCTTCAACTTTCCAACGTTCGCGAATTCAATCCAAAACGACTTACGGACCTCCAAATCAAACTCCGGACATACTCCTAAGTTCAAAATCACCATACAAATCTATCAGAACCCTCAAAACTCCATTCCGGTATCGTTTACTCATAAGTCAACATCCGATCAACTCTTTCAACTTAGGCTTCCTACCTTGGGACTAAGTGTCCCTATTCATTACGAAGTATCCCCGGAACCAAATCAACCACCTTGACAAGTCACATAACCACAATTGAACATAGAACAAGCAACAAATAGGGGAACGTAGCTACAATACTCAAAATGACAGGTCGGGTCGTTACATTCTCCCCTCTAAAACAAACGTTCATCCTTGAATGGGACTAGAATCATACCGGAGTCTCAAATAGGTGTGAATATCTACTTTGCATCTCCCGCTCGGTCTCCCAAGTAGCCTCCTTGACTGGCTGGCCACTTCACTACACCTTCACTGAAGCTATATTCTTTGACCTCAACTTTCGAACCTGCCGATACAAAATGGCCACCGGCTCCACATCATAAGTCAAATCCCCATCTAATTGAACCATGCTGAAATCCAAAACATGAGACGAATCACTAAAATACTTTCGGAGCATGGAAACAGGAAACATCGGTTGAACACTCGATAGACTAGGTGGCAATGCAAGCTTGTAGGCCACCTCTCCAATCCTCTCAAGCACCTCAAGAGGGATAATATACCGAGGACTCAACTTTCCCTTATTCCCGAACCTTATAACACCCTTCATGGGTGAAACTCTGAGCAATACCTTCTCTTCCACCATGTAGGCAACATCACAAACCTTCTGATCGGCGTAACCCTTCTGTCTAGACTGTGTCATGCGAAGCCGATCCGAATCAACTTGACCTTTTCCAAGGCATCCTGAACCAGATCCATGCCCAACAACCTAGCCTCCCCCCGCTCAAACCACCCAACTGGAGATCGACACCACCTCCCATATAAGACCTCATACGGAGCCATTTGAATGCTCAGTTGATAGTTGTTGTTGTAGGCAAACTCTACAAGTGAGAAACTGATCCCAAGAACCCCCGAAATCCATGACATAAGCGCGTAACATATCCTCCAATATCTGAATGGTGCGCTCGGACTATCTGTTCGTCTGAGGGTGAAATATTGTACTCAGCTCAACCCATGTGCCTAACTCTTGCTGCACTGCTCTCTAAAATTACGATGTGAACTATGTGCCCCGATTAGATATAATGGACACCAACCCACAATGAAGGCAAACAATCTCACGGATATAGATCTTAGCCAACCACTTCAAAGAATAGGTAGTCCCAATTGGAATAAAATGCGCGGACTTAGTTAACCGGTCGACAATCACCCAAATAACATCAAATTTCTTCAAGGTCTGTGGGAGTCCAACAACGAAGTCCATGGTTATACGCTCCCATTTCCACTCAGGAATATCAAGCCTTTGAAGAAAGACGCCTGTCCTCTGATGCCCGTACTTCACCTACTGACAATTCAAGCACAGAGCTACAAACTCCACTATATCATTTTTCATTTTCCTCCACCAATAGTGCTTCCTCAAGTCCTGATACATCTTTGCCGCATCCAAATGAATGGAATACCGCGAACTATGGGCCTCTTCATGAATCAATACACATAACCCATCCATATTGGGCACACAAATCTTACCCTGCATCTGCAACACTCCATCATCTCCAATAGAAAACATCCTTGGCATCACCGTGCTGAACCGTGTCCTTAAGGACAAGCAAATAGGGGTCGTCATACTGACGCTCTCTGATGCGATCATATAAAAAATACCGACAAATCACGCAAGCTAGAACCCGACTAGGCTCCGAAACACCTAACCTCACAAACTGATTGGCCAAGGCCTGAACATCTGATGCAAGCGGTCTCTCACCAATAGGAATATAAGCAAGGATACCCATACTCACCGCCTTTCTATTCAAGGCATCGGCCACCACATTGGCGTTCTTGGGATGATACAAAATGGTAATATCATAGTCTTTTAACAACTCCAACCATCTACGTTGCCTCAGATTTAGATTCTTTTGCTTGAACAATTGCCGTAGACTCTCACGATCTATAAATACCTCACAAGAGACGCCGAAGAGATAATGCCTCCAAATTTCAATGCATGGACAATGGCTGCCATAGTTCTTCTCATGGGGCTTCAACTGGCATGAAGCATAAGCAATAACTCTATCCTCCTACATCAAGACATACCCAATACCAATCTGAGAAGCATCACAATACATTGTATATAAACCCGATGTTGAAGGCAAAACTAGAACTGGAGATGTGGTCAAGGCAGTCTTGAGCTTCTGAAAGCTCTCCTCACACTCATCAGACAACCTGAATGGGACACCCTTCTAGGTCAACCTAGTCAAAGGCACTGCAATGGACGAGAAACACTCCACGAAGCGACAATAATATCTGTCCAAGCCAAGAAAACTCAGAATCTCAGTAGTTGAAGACGGTTTTGGCCAACTCTGAACCGCCTCAATCTTCTTAGATATACCTTGATCCCCTCACTGGACACCATGTGCCCCAAGAATGCCACATAACCGAGCCAAAACTCACACTTGGAGAATTTAGCATAAAGTTTCTTCTCCCTTAACATCTGTAGTACAATCCTCAAATGATGTGCATGCTCCTCCTGGCTACGACAGTACACCAGTATATTATCAATAAATACTATGACAAACGAATCAAGATATGGATGGAATACACTGTTCATCAGATGCATAAATGCTACTGGGGCATTGGTCAGCCCATAAGACATCACAAGGAACTTATAATGACCATAACGGGTCCTGAATGCCGTCTTTTGAATATCAGAGTCCAAAATCTTAAACTGGTGAGCCTAGACCTCAATCAATCTTAGAGAACACTCTAGCTCCGTGAAGCTGGTCAAATAAGTCATCAATGCGCGGCAAAGGATATTTGTTCTTAATTGTAACTTTGTTCAACTGCCTATAATCAATGCACATCACCATAGTACTATCCTTCTTCTTCCCAAACAGAATCGATGCACCCTAAGGCGACACAATAGGCCTAATGAACCCCTTATCAAGAAGCTCCTGAAGTTGCTCTTTCAATTCCTTCAACTCTTCTGGTGCCATACGATATAGAGGAATAGAAATGGGCTAAGTGCCCGGCACCAAATCAATACCAAAATCAATGTCCCTGTCAGGTGGCATGCCCGGCAGGTCTACAAGAAACACATCCAAAAAGTCTCGCACTACCAGAACAGAATCAATGGTAGGAGTATCAGCACCAACATCTCTCACAAAAGCCAAATATGCCAAACACCCCTTCCCAACCATCCGTTGGGCCTTCAGATATGAAATCACTCTACTAGGAACATAGTCCAAAGAACCTCTCCACTCGATCCTAGGCAACCCCAGCATCGCCACGGTCACGGTCTTAGCGTTACAATTCATAATAGTATGACATGGGGACAACCAATTCATGCCCAGAATCACGTCAAAATCAACCATACTAAGTAATAAGAGATCAACTCTCGTCTGCAATCCTCCAATGGTCACCATACATGACCGATACATACAGTCCATAATAATAGAATCGCCCACCGGCATAGATACAAAACTAAGGACTCACGGGGCATATCCAAATAACGAGCAAAATACGATGATAAATATAATTGGAACTAGGGTCAAATAATAAGGAAGCATCCATGTGGAACACTGAAACAATACTTGTGATCACTGCGTTTGAAGCAACGTCCTCTGGCCTGGCGGGAAAAGAATAGCATCAAGCCTGATAGCCACCTGATCGGCCTCCCCCTCTAGGGTGACCTCTAGCTGCCTGAGCCCCACCCCGAGCTGGCTGAGCGGGTGGTGAAGTAATGGGTGCGGAAGTCGTAGCCTGACCCTCTACTGAATTGGATCTCCTAAAAGATGGGGACAATGCCTCTTCATATGCCCAAACTCTCCACACTCAAAGCAACTCTGATCCGTCAATGGCAGATGGTACTAAATCGGACCCCTAGAACCAGAATAACTACTAGAAGGACCTGGTACAGATGAACCCTGAACTAATGGAGCACGAGATGAACTCTGAGCTGGGAAGGCACTGAGAGATGACTGACTCGGACGAGAACTGTATGAACCATGGATAGATGATGCACCACGATGAACCGGATAAGCCATCTGAGCGGGCATACAAGGATGACCCTTACTGTGATAGGACTTTCCTCCAGATGAGGCACTACTGAAACTACCCGAACCACGAGGCCTCTTGGACTCCCTCTCTCCACGCTCCTGACTACGAACCTGCTCTAGGCGTCTAGCAATATCAACCACCTCATCGAACCTAGCACCTGATGCAATCTCCCAAGTCATGACAAAGCGTACTCCGTAGTTGAGGCCATCAATGAACCTCCTAATCCTCTCCCTCTCTGTGGGAACCAACCAGATCGTGTGATGAGCCAACTCTAAAAATTTAATACTGGGTCATTGACATACCCTCCTGGCGTAGCTGCTCAAACTGCTATGTAACTCGTCCCTGCGGGTCTGTGGAACAAACTTCTCTAAGAAAAGAACTGAGAACCCATGCCACGTAAGTGGTGCTGCGCCGGCTAGCCTGCTCAACTCATAGACCTCCACTATCTGAAGGCTGCTCCCGACAACTGAAAAGTAGTAAATGAGACTCCACTAGTCTCAAGAATACCCGTTATGCGAAGGATCCCCTGGCACCTGTCTAAGAAATCATGAGCATCCTCTGACTCAGCCCCACTAAACTCTGGAGGCCTGAGCCTCCCAAACCGCTCTAGTCTCTTTTGCTCCTCGTCACTCATAGGTGGACCAACCTAGGCTCGAGCAGCTGCAACCGGCTGGGCTGGTAGTATCCCCGATGTCTGAAGCCCCTAAACTACATGCTATGGAGTACGGGCGGTGGGAGTCTGAGCACCTCCCCCGGCCTGAACTGGAACCGCCTGAGAAAGGCTTCTGCATACAGTCAACATCTGGGCTAGAGCCTCCTGAAGGCCTGGAATCACAATGTGCACAGTTGGTGCCTGATCTGGTCCCACCGGCTCAACCACATTTGGTATTTGCTCCTGAGCTGGAGCAACTGGTGGCTCCACATGCGCTGTTCTAGCTGCTGTACGAGCTGCACCTCGGCCTCTACTGCGGCCCCGACCTCTCGCGGTCCTAGCTAGTAGTACTAGTGGTCGTCCGCCCGATCCGGTCGTGCGTGTCCTCATCATCTGTGAGAGAATAGAATAATAGAAGTTTAGTTTTCGGAATCAACAAATTCGCACGACAAGAATACAAGAAAGTGAAGTTTTCTAATGGTTCGGTAACCTCTCGAATATAAGTACAAACGTCTCCGTACCGATCCACAAAACTCTACTAAATCTGCTCATGACTAGTGAGACTAAATTAACCAAGTGCTCTGATACCAACTTGTCACGATCCAAATTTCAACATATCATGATGGCGCATATCACATTACTAGACAAGCCGACAATCATAAATAACTGATAAGAACAACTGCGACTTAACTACAACAATTCCCAAAATTCGGGTGTCACCAAATACATGAGCTACTAAGTGTCAACATAGTCTAAATCTCTAATACAACTGTCAAAAAAATAAACAGTATAGAATAAAACTGAAAGGAAGGAGCGTCAAGGTCTGCTGGCGTCGCAACTACCTTAATAATCTCCGAGCAGATACTGCACCAAATCTAGCAACCATCGTGTCCAGATGTACCAAATCTACATGTCAAATATGCATGTCAAATGCAATGCATTACAATGATACTCCCAGGTACTCACGCTCTCAGAGTACTCAATCTAACTGTCTCAACTCCCACCCATCACACTTAATCACTCAGCACCGTATGGTACCTACGCTCACTACTGGTATGTCAGACTCCGGAGGGGCGGATCCTGTCCAAGCGCTAATATACAGCCAACATGGCCTGCTGCGGCGTATAGTCCGATCCCATAATGAGTCAATAAAGCATGTTGTGGCGTGCAGTTCGATCCCATAAATGACCAATAAGGCCTGTTGCGGCGTGCAGTCCGATCCCATAAATAACTGTTCTGGCATGCAGCCTAATTCCATAAATATCACTCACAATCCGGCTCTCAGGCCCCAATTCAGTCATCAATCTCTCCAGTCTCACGGCTCACAAATCTCATACCACTTAGACCGAACGATGATAATATGATGTAACAGTAAATGATATCAGAGACAGAGATATGATATCCAAATGAATGAATGTGACTAAGTACATAATTGTAATTTAAGTAAATAACTCAACAACAAAAATGACCTCAGTGGGTCCTAACAGAATAAGTATATAGCCTAAATATGATTTCTAATATGGATCACAACTCAATTACTCTAACACATAGGAATTACATGGATAGCAACAAGATTTGATAACTACACAGTACCACAGAATCAACCGACTCATAATTACCACGGTGCACGGCTATACGCCAGTCACCTAGCATGTGCGTCACCTCAACACCAATCACATAATATGTATTTCAGAGCTTCATACCCTCAGTACCAAGTTTAAAAGTGTTACTTACCTCAAACTGCGCAAATCACAACTCCAACAAGCTCTTGCCTCGCGAATCGGCCTCCAAACGACTCGAATCTAGTCACAAACAACTTAATATAATCAATACAAGCTATAGGAATTGATCCCATATGATAACAGCTAAGTTCTTTAGCCAAATTCAAAAAGTCAACCCAAAAGTTCAACCACATGCCCATGCCTCAGAACCCGACAAAATTCATAAAATCCAAACACCCATTCAATAATGAGTCCAACCATACCAAAATCATCTAATTCCGACCACAAATCGACCTTCAAACCCCCCTCCCCCCCCAAATTTTACTCTCCAATTCCTAGTCCAAAATTCTCCCAAATTTTACCTTAAAAACACATAATCTAGATGTAGAAATCAATGGGTATTCAATATTATTGGACAAAAGTGATCAAAAATCTTGATTTGTAGTAAACTCCCTCTCAAAAATCATCCCTAGCCGAGCTCCCCAAGTCCAAATGTGAAATAATACTCTAACCTTCATTTTTGAAATTAAATAGTCTGCCCAGTTATTCCTCTTCGCGATTGCGAAGAACAAAAGATGCTGCCCTCAAAAATACACTTCGCGAATGCAAAGACTCCATCGCGAACGCGATTACTAATTCCCCAAACGTACGCGATCACGGACACACACATGCGATCGCATAAAACAACGTGTCTGACATCCCACGTCTCCTCTTCCTTCATCGCGAACACAACACCTCTCACTTGTTCGCGTAGCACTAACTCCCCAAGGTTCGCGATCGCAAACCAATTTGCGCGAACGCATAGACCAACTTCACCGGTCACCCAAACAACCCTTCGCGATCGCGTATAAAGAAATCAAAACCAGACATAACAACAGTCCTACAAGTTCAACAATGAGCCAAATATGATGCGAATCACACCAGAGTCCTCCGGGACCCCATCCAAACATACCAACATATCCTAAAACATCATATGAACTTAGTCGAAGCCTCAAATCACATCAAAAAACATCGAAAACATGAATTGCACCCCATTTCAAGCCTAATGAACTATAGAACTTCCAACTTCTAAAACCAATGCTGAAATACATCAAATCAACTCTGATTGACCTGGAATTTTACCCACCAGTCATAAATGATACAACGGACCTATTCCAACTCTCGAAACCAAAATCCGAGCCCGGTAACAACAAAAGTCAACTCTTGGTCAAACTTCTCAACTTTCAAACCTTCAACTTTCCAACTTTCGCCAATTCAAACCAAAACGACCTACAGATCTCCAAATCAAATTTTGGACATACTCCTAAGACCAAAATCACCATACAAAACTATCGGAACCATCAAAACTCTATTTCGGAGTCGTTTACTCATTAGTCAACATCCGGTCAACTCTTTCAACTTTGGCTTCCAAACCTTGAGACTAAATGTCCCAATTCATTCCGAAGCATCCCCGGAACCAAACCAACCACCCCGGCAAGTCACATAGGAGAGAGATAAAAAAAAAATTATATTAGGAGAGAGATAAAAAATTCTAAATTCAAATCAAAGCTCTAGTTCTTTTAATGAAGGACAATTTTGTCATTTAGGTTGGCACGGTCATGTAATAATTACTACTATGCCCCTATTTGAACGATTTTTTCGGGACAAATGACATTACTCTATTAAAATTCAAGTGTATCGGCAATCTTCCTGTATAATTACTACTACTGTATATTTAGAACTTTTATGTTATAGTAGATGTATTAAATAATATGATACGTAAAAAAATATTAAAATAACATGCAGTAAATATTTTCTAGTTTTTAAGATGTATTGAATAACATGATATGAAAGAATATATTAAAATAACATGCATTAAATATTTTTCTAAATTTTTAAAAGATCTGACATTATGTTATGCATTAAATGGACATGCAATAAATTATCTAATTCGATTACGATATCTTGGATGTTTCAATTCAATCAGAATAAATGACGATCTCTGTTGCGTACTTACGTGTTCTTCCATCAAATTTTATAAATTCTTTGATCTCGTAACGAAACATTTAATAGTAAAGGGTGTTTATTTTCTATTTCAACCACGATCTCTAACATCTTGAATTTAGAATTCTTAGATGTTCAAATCAAGAACGCCCAATAACAAAATTATGACAACTGATTAAGCTAGATCATGATAATAAGATTCAAGATGCCAATCATTTATGTAACAGGTGTCTAAGAAGTTTCTCAAATTTGAAATTTAATTTTTTTTTATCTAAGATCAGTAATGTATTAAAATTATTAAATGGATTGACTTTTTATTGTCGATAACTATTAGAAGAAATCGATTATCAAAAATTAAATAAAAGATTTTGCATTTAAAAAAACTAGAAAAATAAATTTTAAAAGAAACTATATGTGAAATTAATTTAAACTTGCCTCTTATTAGGTTTGATTGTAGTTATAAGTTTTCTATTTTAATTTTTCCTCGACTAATTTCGATTAAGTGTAATATATAAGTATTTAATAATTTGGACTTAGTACGTAACACTGTTATTGCCTTTTGTATTTAAAACGTTTAAAATGCCTTCTCTTAATTTTTCCCATCGGCCCCCACCAATCATAGGGGAAAAAGGAGGAGAAAAGAATGTTATCTTTGTATTTTTGGGGTGTGTGTATATTGGATTAATACTGCAGAAATTCTAGGTGGCATTTTGTTTATATAAAGTTTCTCTATTTTAATTTTTAACTGAGCTAGTAATTTATTTTTCATTATTTAAATATTCCTTCTAAAAGAAAAGGGCCGCTCCTTTGAAGAGGAATTGAGAAACAAACGAGCTGCAATTTAATTTATTTTTAATTAGAGTAAATGATTCAATTTATGCTTAAACAAACTATAATTTCTGTATGAGACAGGCCATTTTTGTCATTTTCTCCAAAGGTAGGTTTAAAATAACCCCTTACAATATACCCTTGAACAGTTTTGATCTGTTAACTTTATCAAAGATACGCATTTTTGGTGTCCATAAAAGAGTTAACAAATGCTGGTTGTTAGATTCAATGGATACTCTGAAAAAGAAAGATATAACGGGAACTCGAATTAGGAGGTGCAATTTTTATATTTGTTTTATTATTTTTGTCTGTTTTTGGTGCCTGATGCAGTATTGTTTTTGGTCTATTTGTAGTGTTTGGTACAATTTTTGGTGCTGCAGTATTTTTTTTTATTCGACAGGACTTCCCTAGTTTTTCTAATTAGTTTTTTTTTCTCCATAGTTTTCGTTAAATCTAATGGGCAGAGTTTGTTAAATATTTGAGGAAAACTGAAAGTGCTTATTTTTGCCACGCTTAAACGACCTAAATTGCTCAAAATATAGTTAAGAGACCATTTTAAAGTTACCTTAAACATAAAAGGGTCATCTTTGTCATCTCAATACTTTTGCATAGAACTCGAGGAAAAGCAAAGTGTGTATAATTGAGTATTAAACAAGGGGTTTTCAATGACAGAGATATTTGGGTGGAAAAATCACGGCAACAATTTCAAAGTAAAAAGTTTCTTATTTCTGAAAATTGGTTTTGTTCTGTACATGTGAAGACAGAAAATTTCATATACTTTTTGGGGAAAATAATGTTTTTTCCTTTTTGTGCCAGCACGTGAAAGATATGTTGTTTGTCCTTTTTTCTTTTGATTCATTCCACGTATCTTAATTTGATTGAATATGAAGTTTAAGAATGTAATTTTTTTTTAAATTTTGTGATTTAAAATTAAAAGTGTGGATAACACATTAATAACATTCTTTTAACTCTTTGTGATTTTAAATATATCGTCATTCTTGTAAGAGAGTGTCATTAAAGATTAGAATGGTAATATCGGGAATAAAATTCTACTAAATATAAAAATATAGTAATATTTTTTAAGTAGACTTAAAATACACATTACATGTGGGAAATAGTTTAATAACTTCTAGACCTAGTTCATCTTCTTCATTGTACTTAAATATATACTGCTTAGATTTAAGATTCTCTCTTTCTTGTGCTTGACCATTAACACAAAAATCCCTCATTGTCTCTGAAATTAGCGTTAAAATATTACTAAATTAAACCCTCATTGTCTCTGAAATTCAACTTCATTTGGTGAATAAGAATAGGAATGGGAAGAAAACCCTGTTGTTCTAAAGAAGGTCTGAGGAAAGGTACATGGACTGCAAAAGAAGATATGCTACTTACTAATTATATTAATGAACATGGAGAAGTTGGATGGAGATCTCTTCCTATGAAAGCTGGTAATCACTTTTTTCTTTGATTCTATTTTTCTGACGGATTTCTGAGTTCGTTAGAAATATTCCGTCAAAAATGTGTTCATCGGAAACTGTTCCGATGGCTTTTCTTCTGACTGAAATGTTCATTAGTAAAAACACGTGTTTTTGGTAGTGAATAGTAATTACTTTCCCCTTCTACTTACCTTCTCTTCAATCCTTGATTTTCATACAGTGGCGGGTCAGAATTGTGGATTCTTAGGTGAAAGAATGGCTTCTAATCTATTACTATTTATACTTTTTTTTTTTTTGCGCATGCACACATATACATCTCAATCGTGGAAATACTGAATTTAGTCGAGCCCGTAAGTGGGTTGAATCGTCCATTATTGCATAAGAATGACAAAATAGAAGAAAAATTATACTACTCTAATGATAATGAAGTTTTTGGCTTCTATTAAAGACGCAAGAATACGTGGTTAATTAAATCACATGTTAATTTTTCCTAGAGTTAACTGTTAGTGAATACGATTACTATTCAGTACCACATTTTGGTAGGAGATCAACTTTTATCGAACTTAAATTTGAACTTAATTTTACTAGGGGCCAAACTCTTAAATTGTTTTGTCATAAAGATAATTTTTTTGTGTATGTGTGTATTCGGGGGGTGGGTGGGTGGGTGGGGGTGGGGGTGGGTTATTGTTTTATATATGCTCCCTATGCAACATTATTGTGCACGATGATCTGTTTTTTTTCCCTTCAAAGTGTACGATATTGATGATGTGATTTTCTCTATTTTATGTTTAAATTACTCTATGCCAGAAACATTTGTTTCTATTGACCAATAGTGTGAGGTAAAGATTTAAGTTGCAGTAGTACACGCTAACATCAGTTTAACGTTTTTATACCATTAATAAAATTTAACCGGTCATAATAGGTTATTACTTAATTTTTCAAGTCAACTAATCAAACTTTTTTGGTATAATTAATTACCTTATAAACGTAAGTTTTTCACCTGATAGTGTAAAAGCTTATATACTACTCCTGTTACTTTTACTTTTTATATCCGACATAAATATATTATGAACTGATTATATAGAGTTATATATATGCATATTATACATGGATTATATATACATTACATATCTGCCGGCTGTTTTAATTTAAACGGATAGGTGAGTGCTCTAGCACCCACGACCCGCAAAGTTTTCTTTAAAAAAAATAATTAAACCCGCCCCGCACTGTACCACACCCGCAAAGTCCAAACCCACCCTTCCCCGCCCCGCCATAGCTAGAAACCCGCCTCGCCCTGCACCCACCGCCCCATTACCATCCCTACTCATTAAATAATTAAATGTTGTTTGTATATTCAGGGCTACTCAGATGTGGCAAGAGTTGTAGATTAAGATGGGTGAATTATCTTAAGCCAGGAATCAAGAGAGGTAATTTTACATCTGAAGAAGAAGATCTTATTGTTAGACTTTATAATCTTCTAGGAAGTCGTTGGTCTCTCATTGCTGGAAGAATACCTGGTCGAACAGACAACGAAATAAAGAATTATTGGAACACACATCTTCTCAAGAAACTCAAATCCGAAGGACTTGAGCCAAAAATACACAAATCTCTTGCAAAAAACACTAGAAGACGAAAGGAGAAAGCAAATGTTTCTTCCCAAATTAACCAAAAAGGTTACAAGGAAAAGAAGAAGAGGAATAAAAAGGGCAAGATCGAAGAAAATTGTAACAATATTGAAGAGAAAGAACAAGTAGCTAAGAAGATAGAGGAGCAGTGGCATACGCAGGATTCCGTGCAAGCGATGTCAGGTAATAATCACGGTATCACTTGTAAGTGGGGGCTCTGGGACTCTATGTTGATTTTAAGGTTTTACTTTCTATACTAAATTAGAAACTATTTTTATAAGCTATTGATAATGAAAAATTACTTTTATACTATTTTCAAGTAGCATAAGTCAAAATTCTCTACTCTAACGACCAAGGTTTGTTTGGAGTCAATTTTCATGTTATGTTATAATATACGTTCAATATAACAATACTTTGCTATAACAATTAAAAAATATCTAAAAATAAACGAGGTTATTATAGAGAGATTTGACTATATATAATTGTTAAAGAGATATTATTTACTCACGTACATGCATGGTTCTTTTTCAGGTTTTTCAAGTACTAGTGAAGTTGCTAGTGAGAAGGAAACTAATTGCAATAATGTCCATTGTCCTTCTTCTGGTCAAAGTCTTGAAGAAAATGACAATGAAATTTATGAGAAGCTTCAGGTGATTGATGAATTACTCCTGAATGATAATTGCCTTCTACCAACTGAATGCACAGAGTTCAATAGTGAAAGCCAAATGCTGGAAGTCTATGAAGAGTATTTTCAGCTTGTTTCTGAAAATTCATTCTATCATTTTCAAGATTATGCACATTCTTTTGTCGAATTTAGTCAAGATGACCTTTGAGGTTCTAATGAGACATGCATATGTATTCGATAAATAAATAAATACTGAGAAATTGGTGTCACTACTATGGTCCTTTTACTTGTATTGTTATTAGAGTTTTAACTTATTTATCGTGACAACGTAAAAAAGTTCGCAATACCATCAAGTCACTCAAAAGATATTTATACATAATTTTTTATATAAAATTAAATTGTAATCTTGAAAATAAGACAAGTTATTGACAAGTAAAATTCATACGATATTATAAAAAAAATTACATGATCTGGTCACCCAAAAAATATTTATAAGTAACTATCAAATTTTATGATATTATCAAGTCACTTAATAAATATTTATAGGTAACTCTTCATAAAAATTAAAATTATAATATTAAATATAAGGCAAGTTCTTGAACGAGTAAAATTGATATACACTAAAAACAAAAATACTCTATTTGCGGAGGTTATTTTACGTTTTGTAGCTGTCAGAAACCCCCATTAATTGATGTTGCAGCGGTTTCCAAACTGTAAGGTTCGCCAATATCATTTTGTGGCAATTTTTACAGCCCGTCGTAATCATTTATCCGAGGTTATTTGCCGGCGATTTAACCCCCACAAATTAAAATTTTAATCAATATCTTAGAAATATGGCAAATTCTATTTCGCATCAGCTTTAACCCCCTCAATTTGTTTATTAGAATGAAGGAGAGTTGTGAGAAAGATGATATAGCGAGGAGATTGCGTCTTTTTTTTCTTCTAAGCTGAAAAGAAAGGACTGGAAAAAGGAGGGAAAGATAAAAATAAATGAAGGAAATATTCTATTGTTAGCGCCTTATTTTTTTAAGGCTAGCGGAGATTCTAAACGTTGCAAATTGAATTTCAGTGCAGAGGTTAATAAGACCCCCTTAATTAGATGCAATTTGGGGAGGTTAATAATAACCTTGTAATAAAACCTCCGCAAATAAACTGTTTTTAGTAGTGATACGATATTGTAAAAAATATTATATGATCAGATCACCCAAAAAATATTTATAAATAACTATTTACAAAAAAGAAATAAGATTTATAATCTTGAAATAAGGCATACTGATGCAACGGATAAAATTGATGTATGATATTGTAAACTAGTATAAATTAAAACTCTTATTAACTACTTTGATTGTATTTGTACCTTCATCTCAAGAGGATTAGTTTAGTTTTACATTTGAGAATTGACTTGGGTTTGGGAAAATGGTGTAAGCGTAATATTTTCTTTATTTTATTTTATTTTATTTGACATTTTTTTGTCTTATTTGTTTATGCAAATAAATTAATACCATTTCAGTATTGGAAAGTTAATGAATTCTGTACTTTACTCCTAACTGACATGACTTGCTAGATCTCGCCAAATATAAAAGTAAGTTTATAAACATTCAGTTTAGTTATATACTGAAAGTCTTTCATTATGATTGGCAGATCAATTCTTTAAAATAATTTTTTCCCAATTTTACTGTATCATCCATCTATTATTATATTAGACTTAGTGGCGGCTAAACTATTCGCCTTTATTTGAATTTTCACATTTTCTTCCCATTATATTCAATTTTTAGTCGGAAAAAACATGTATTACTGTTATTGTTTTTTTTCTACTTTTGTGGCTCCTGACAAATTATAATATATTATTCCTGTGTAGAGTAAAGTGTCGATGCGCAATGTTGTCGGATAAAATTTCCAAATGAAACTAGTTTTTTATTTAATTTGAAAAAATTTATTGTACGTCAAAGGGTCAAATATACCTCTCTACTTTCGAAAATGGTCTAAGAATATATTTCGCTATACTATTGGGTTATCTATACTCTTGCAGTCATACTTTGGATTCAAATAAGTCCCTCATTTAAACGGAGGGACACGTGTTATATCTCCTAATTAATTAAAAAAAATTATTAATCATACCCGAAAAGTAATTTTTAAAGCAAATTTTTTTTAGAAAAAACTGAAAAAAACTGAAATTATTTTTACTAAAAACTGAAAAAAAATGAAAATATTTTTCTTTCAGTTTTTACAAAAAAACTGCTTTAGAAAAAACTGAAAAATATTTTCTAAAATAATGTTTTTGAAAAAACTGTAAAAAAAAGCAGAAAATTAATTTTCTAAAGCAATTTTTTTTGTAAAAACTGAATGTTTTTTTACTAAAAACTGAAAAAAACGAAAATATAAAAACTACTTTTAAAAAGTTGAAAATATTTTCTAATACAATATTTTTTGTAAAAACTGAAAAAAAAAATTGAAAAGCAAATTTCTAAAGTAGTGTTTTTGTAAAAACTGAAAAAACAAATATCTTTTTTTTAATTTTTAATTGCTTTAGAAAATTGCTTTTCAGTTTTTACAAAAATAATGTTTTAGAAAATATTTTTCAGTTTTTTAAAGCAGTTTTTTGTAAAAACTGGAAAAAAATTATTTTTGTTTTTTTCAGTTTTTAGTAAAAATATTTTTTTATTTTTTTCAGTTTTTACAAAAAAAAATATTATTTTTCGGGTATGATTAATGGGTCTTTTTAATTAATTAGGAGATATTTAGAATTGACCAACATGACGATGACACGTGTCCCTCCGTTTAAATGAGGGGTATATTTGAACCCAAAGTATGACTGCAGGGGTATAGATAGCCCGATAGTATAGCGAGGGGTATTCTTGGACCATTTTCGAAAGTAGAGGGGTACATTTGGCCCTTTCCGTTTATTGTACGAGGAATCAGAGTCCAAAGATAATGATGATGATTTTTATGCGGAATGCAAATATTGGCAACCGAGCAAAATACATTAAGTAGTTATCTGAATTATGCACCAAATTCCTATTACATATTTTTTTGGGAACGAAAATCACCTTACACACTCAACATTTCTAAAGTGTGTCTAAGACACACTACCTTTGCTACGTGGCACGCGCGTGTGTGACAAAAAAGATAAAAGCGTGAACCATTTAAACAGTGACGGAGCCATCTTACAAAAAGGGGTGTCAAATGACACCCCTTTGCGGGGAAAATATACGGTGTAGTTAGGTAAAAAATAAATTATATGTGTATATACTATGTATTGACTCCCCTTAATTTTCTGGTATGTTTAATTTTATATATTTTGACATTCGTTAACGAAAATTCTGACTTCGCCACTGCATTTAAAAATAATAATTTCCAATCTGTTTAAGTGTCACGTGTCAAAATGTATGTATTTTCTTCTTTCTTTTTTTAATTAATTGCCCCCTTAACCCCACCCTTTCCCTTCACTTTAACTCTCCCCCTCCCTATTCTTCTTCCCCAGAACCCCTCCCTTTTGAGTTGGTTGTTGTCCTTTCCCTTTCCCCATTTCCCCCCTTTCCCCACCCCTTTTCCTGTATCTTCTTTCTCCACAATTTTTAAACTAACAATAATATAAAATAGTTAAAAGGAATCTATATCTAAGAGAATTCTACGGATCTAGGTTTGAATCATAATTAGTAATAATAATTTAGGAATACATATTTAATATGATAAAGAATTAATTTAGTGGTTGAGGGATATCAGAGATGAGCCAAAAGAAGTCGAGATTTGACTAACTCTTAATTTGTTAATTATAGACATTTTTGTAAAGTTGTTCTTTGTTTGCTTGCGCTTTCATCATTGGGCTTGGTTGCTTATTTTCATTGAATAATGCCTTGGATTCTGGCCATAATCAAATGCCAAAACATAAAGATTTATTTTGTTTATTGGAGAAGATGACGGCGAACTGAGCAACCATGGATCTGACCATAACCAACTTTAATGGAGTTTGAATTTTTGCATTCTCTTTCTTGTGTTAGAATTGAATCTAGACTCGAAAACTTGTGACTAATGTACTAGGGTTCCTAATTTTGGATTGTAAACGATAGGTGGTAATTGTGGGTTGTTTTATGTAGGTGGACGTCAATGAAGATAAGGTGGGGAGGAGAAAGAGATGGATGGAAGAACAGTCAAGAGGTATACTTATAATTTAATATTATTTTATTTTATTTAAAATTAATGACATGTAGAACTATATTATTGGTGCGTGACATGCCTCTCTTTTTCTGAGATGCTTAATATAAAATTGGTGTGTATTGGACACACTATGAAAAGGTTGAGTGTGTAAAGTTATTTCCGTTCGCAAAAAGTATGTAAATTTGGTCCATAGTGGGACCACAAACATATCAAGAATTGAAATTCTAGTCTTTACCACCAATATAAAAATTGTGATAATTTTTCTTTAAAAGTCCACGTGCAGTTGTGCATCCTGCCCACCTATACACCTTTAGCTAGGCATGTTATTGGCACAATCTTAGAGCCCGTTTGGACATAAGAAAATTTTTAAATTTTTTCAAATTTTTTTCACTCTTTTCGAAATCAGCATTTGGTCATAAATTTTCTAATTTTTACTTGAATATGCATCTTGGAATTTTTCGAAAATTTAAAAAACTTCGAAATACCGTTTTTCAAAATTTTCACTTAGATCACTCACAAAACTTCAAAAACAACCCAAAATTATATTCATGTCCAAACACAACTCTAATTTTTAAATTCCATTTTCACTTGAATTGTTTTCACTTTTTTTTGGAATTTTACAATTCTTATGTCTAAACGCTCACTTAATCTCATATTTAGTTTTTCTTTTATTGCGATTTATTTGCTCTTATAGATTCATTCATATTTTTCGTAAAAAATCTTAAATTTACTAAGATATTGTTCACTTAAATATTTTTGCATTCATCACCTTTTACTACAACTCTATCAATTATCAGTATAAGTTGTTTAACCCAAAAATAGATTTCTCGGTCAACACTAATATGAAGAAAAAATTAGGTTATTGATAAGAAAAAGTACTTCACTTTCTTGATAATTCAAAGAATAATGAAAATAATAGGTAAGAAAAGAAAGCTTAAAGTAAATCGCTAATCTCTCTCAGAATTGTGCTTTGAACACTTTGAATAAAGTAAAACAATAATTGCATATATTGATAAAAGATTCAAATGCCTTTATAAATAAGGATCGAGTCCTTATTATGAGGGTACATAATTATAATGGTTTCCCTACTTAATTCTAGCTTGGTAATAGTATTAATTGTCTTGATTGCCCGTTACCATATATAATTGTAACAGTTACATTAACGACTGAAGATTTTCCGTAATCACGATCAATGTCGATTTTCCTTCCTTATTTATAACAGATTCATGAACCTTCCTCTTTTATGGTCTTCATTTACCCCGTACCTATTTCTTCCTTTCCTGCTGTCAGGGTTGATACCTTTTCTGATGGAACACCGGGGGTATTCCATTCATGCGTGTTCAATTCTTTTAATTTACCTAACTGAAAGTGCCACTTATTACCTTGCTGATGGTCCACGTGTCAAGCTTTTTTTTTTCCACCAATACAGATAGTCCCCCCACTTTCTGAATATTCTCAACTGAATATTCAGAAAGTGGTAAGTATTTATGGAGGGAATTTCTTGCCGCCTTTTCCCGATTATCATAATGCATTCTTCAGAATCGATGAGACATACGTCATGTCCATTTAATGCTCAAGACACATGTCTCATTGTAATTGGTTATGTAGTTATCAATGCCTTTTTAGGGTTTTTCTGCGGCTGCATCAATCACGAAGTAACAATCGACCAAAGTTGGTCGGTAATGGTCAATAACCGACCAAAACGCGACCATTTATATGTGGACGGTATTTTAGGGGTCGGAAAGGAATACCGACCAAAGTTGGTCGGAAATTACCGACCAACTTTGGCTGGTCAATTAAATTCAGAAAACAAAATATTGCAAAAAAATACCGACCAAAGTTGGTCGGTATTTTAATTATGTAATCAAAAGATTTACCATCTGGGAATCGAATCGAGGTCTGTACTGTGGCAGGATACTATTATACCACTAGACCATTGGTGTATTTTGTTTTAAGACTATCTTTTATTTGATTTATACTCTTTAATTGTATTTTCACACGAAAATAACCGACCAAAGTTGGCCGGTTTTATTAAAAAGTAAAATTACCGACCAACTTTTTAAAATGACCGACCGAATTAACCGACCAATTTTGGTTGGTTTTTTTAATATTAATTTTTATTTATTTTAATTGAAAAACCGACCAAAGTTGGTCGGTTTCTTGAAAAATAAATTTCACGGGACTCAAAAATAGTTTTCCGTATTTTTGCGCCAAAGAAAATATATCAAAGTTGGTCGGTTTCGTAAAAAAAATTAAAAATTAAAATATTTTGAAAAACCGACCAACTTTGGTCGATTGTTTTATCGGTTTTTTGACCGATCAAAATTAGTCGGTCGACCTTGATCGGTTTTTGCCGAATTTCTAGTAGTGACCCTGCCCACCTGTACATCTTTAGCTAGGCATGTTAATGGCACAATCTTAATCTCATGTATTAGTTTTTCTTTTATAACGATTTATTTTCTCTTATTTCATTCAGATTTTTCGTAAAAATTCTTACAAAGAATATTGTTCACTTAAATATTTTGTATTCATCATCTTATACTACTATTCTATCAATTATCATTATCAGGAATAGTATTTTCATCAAGGAGTTCAAAAAATTTAAAAAGTAAACACGTGAAGAAGTTAAGGGAATTCAACATCTAATATAAATGCATAAAAAATTAAATAAGTGCTTAAAAGCCAATAAGCACTTAAAATAAGTCAATCCAAACACCCTCTTAACCTTATATCCATAGTATAATTTTTAGGCGAAGGTGGTTCAATTGAAACCCCTTCTGCCCACCTAGCTATAGCGCTGGCCCTGATTGCTATACAACCACAATTATTAATTGGTTACCTCCGATAACAAGCGCTATTATTGATCGCCACTACTATTATTTATGTTTACCCGAAAAACGGATAGAGTAGAATTTATACGTAGTTCTAAGGATACGTGGTGTAGTTTGGAAAAAATCAAAAAAGTAAGTAGAAAAATATCGAATATTAACTGTAAAACAAGGAATGAAATACAAACCAAACTGAGTAGAAAATGATTTATGAACAAGCAAGATAAATCAATGTACAAGGCTCACAAAAGGATAATTTCTCTTGTATCTATATGTGAATATCAATAATCTTTTCAATAAGGGAGTGTGTAGATTCTTCAATGTTCAATTGCCTTTTACAGAAATGATAGCCACTCTTTTATAGTGGAGGGATCCTACTTTGGATATAATAAAAATATACATAGTGAGGATCCCATGATAGATTAGTTAATTTGGCTTTTCCTTAATTCCCGCTGAAATTCTCTCCCCAAGTTCGGCTACAACGACTCTTGTCTCTCAGCTCGATCTTGGTCGGACTTGATATTGGTCGATCTCCAGATTTCAATATCGATACTGACTCGAGCTCAATATTGACTCGGACTCAGTATTGACTCGGGCTCGGATATTGAGTTCGATAACGCAATTTCACATCATAGTTCGATTTGGACTTGAGCTCGATAATGACTTCGAGCTCGGTATTGATCGATCCTTGAATCTTGAGCTTGGTAACCTGGCTTCAGATCTCATCTTAGTATTATGAAAATGACCCTCGATCCATTATGTTCCAATCTTGACTAATTGCATGAAGGGCAAAATCGGTTTTGACCGTATACAGATAGTCCCATCCTTTGCGAGTTCGGAAGCCAACCGATCCTCTAATGTTTAGGTTTTATAGTCGAGTGAGGACTTGCTCGAACTCAAAATAAGGTAGCCCTTAGGCTTTTTAGTCGAGTGGGGATTTGCTCGGACTCGAAATAAGAATAACCCTTAGGCTTACTGGTCGAGTGAGGACTTGCTGGAACTCGAAATAAGGTAGCCCTTGGGATTTGTAGTCGAGTGAGAATGATTTTTCGAACTAAAATTAATGGTAGCCCCTGGGATCGATAGATAAACCCCGAGTTAGGATGGTTGCTCGAACTCGAGTTAGGGTAGCCTTCAGGCTTTATAGTCGGGTGAAGATTTGCTCGGACTCGAAATAAGAATAGCCCTTAGGCTTAGTGGTTGAGTGAGGATTTGCTCGAACTCGAAATAAGAATAGCCCTTAGGCTTAGTGGTCGAGTGAGGACTTGCTTGAACTCGAAATAAGGTAGCCCTTGGGCTTTGTAGTCGAGTGAGGATTTGCTCTGAATCGAAATAAGAAAAGCCCTTAGGATTAGTAGTCGAATGAGAATTGCTCGAATTTGAAATAAGAACAACCCTTAGGCTTAGTGGTCGAGTGAGGATTTACTCGAACTCGAAATAAGGTAGCCCTTGGGCTTTATAGTCGAGTGAGAATGATTTCTCGAACTCGAATTAATGGCAAACCTTGGGCTCGATAGATAGACCCTGAGTGAGCATGGTTGCTCGAACTCGAGGTAGGGTAGCCTTCAGGCTTTATAGTCGAGTGAGGATTTGCTCGGAATCGAAATAAGAATAGCCCTTAGGCTTAGTGGTCGAGTGAGGACTTGCTCGAACTCCAAATAAGGTAGCCCTTTGTCTTTGTAGTCGAGTGAGAATGATTTTTTGAACTCGAATTAATGGAAGCCTTTAGGATTAAGTGGAGCTTGATCTCGTTGATTTTTCGATTAGTAGTCCCGATTTATGGGATAATTTTTCAAACTCCGGTCATGGTCGGCCCTTGAGCCTGTTTGCATAATAGATCATGAAATAGAAGAATCTCTCCGAGATAAGAGATATCGGTAAAGAAGAAATTTTTCTTTACAAGTTATTATACATGTGTTCATGTTTTGTGCCAGGGCTCGAGCAAACTACACGGGCATGGTTCGTTTTGACCATTTGTCCCTTACATTTTTTCCTATCAAAACCCTGTTGCCATGAAGTAACTTTCTTGCATCAAACTTTAGTATATTCGAGGGTAATGCCGCCCAGTATTGGAAGTTGATTGTAAAGAGGCCTCGGATACTGTTGAACTGTTCTAAGTTAGCACGATCAATGGTTGCCTCATTAAAAACCTTGACGAAAAACCCATTTGGGTTAAAACCGGTCTAAGGGAAAATGAGTGCAATGCGTGCTTTCAGACCTAAAGGTTTCGGGTTGAATAATCCATCCCTGTTTCTGGTTGAACATCTGTAAGGGTTAGTTTCAAAATATAAATGAGCATGGGAGGGTCGTACCTTAGCAATAATATCGATTTAGGTGTGAAACGTTCCAATTGCTCGGTAGTTGTTTGCCGTTTATCATGCCGATCTTGTAGGACCCCTTTCCGATGATTTCGAGGACCTGATATGGTCCTTCCCAGTTCGAACCCAGTTTTCCTACATTCAGATTTCGGGTGTTGGGAGTGACTTTCCTTAGTTCCATGTCCCTAATTTTAAAATATCGAAGATTGGTTCTTCGATTATAGTATCTTTTGATCCGCTGCTTTTGAGCGGCCAATCAGACGAGAGCGACCTCTCGTCTTTCATCCAATAATTCTAGGCTCGTGTTCATGGTCTCGTTATTTGACTCCTTTGTTGCATATCAAAACCTGATGCTAGGTTCTTTGACCTCAACCGGGATCAAAGCTTCGGCGCCATAGACCAACGAGAATGGCGTTGCTCCGGTACTGGATTTCAATGTTGTGCGATATGCCCATAGGACCTCGAGAAGTATTTCTTTCCATTTCCCTTTGGCGTTAGTCAATCTCTTCTTAAGATTTCGGATGATGGTTTTGTTGGTCGATTTGGCTTGTCCGTTTCCGCTGAGATGGTACAGTGTGTTGATAGGATCCTTTTGATCTTGTGATCCTCGAGAAATTTAGTTATTTTGCTGCCGATGGATTGTTTTTCATTATCACATACAATCTCGGCTGATACCCCAAATCTACATATGATGTGGTCCCAAATAAAGTCTATCATTTCCTTTTCTCTGACTTTCTCGAAAGCTTGTTCTTCAACCCATTTAGAAAAATAATCAGTCATAAATAAAATAAACTGAGCTTTACCTGGGACTGATGGGAGGGGGCCGGCGATGTCCATCCCACATTTCATGAAATGCCTTAGAGATAGGACCGAATAGAGTAGCTACCCGGGTTGATGAATCACAGGCGCATTTCTTTGGTATTTGTCGTATATTTAAATGAACTCCTTCGCATCTTTGCTCATATCAGTCTAATAATACCCTGCTCTGATCATTTTGCGGACCAGCGAATCGGCACCAGAATGGTTTCTACAAGTGCCCTCGTGAATTTCCCATAGTATGTAATCGGTATCTCCTGGTCCCAAACATATTGCCAATGGTCCATCAAAAGTCCTTCTGAATAGTGTTTCGTCTTCGGATAGGGTGAATCGTGCTGCCTTTGTGCGCAAAGCTCTCGATTCTTTTGGATCTGATGGAAGCTTCCCATTCTTGAAGTACTCTATATATTGGTTTCTCCAATCCTAGGTTAGACTTGTGAAATTTATCTCGGCGTGACCTTCTTCGATCACCGATTGTATGAGTTGTACGACAGTCCCCGAGTTGAGTTCGTCATCTTCGAACAATGAACCTAAATTCGCAAGAGGTCGGCCTCGCTGTTCTGTTTTCGGGGTACATGTTACAAAGTCCATTCTTTAAATTAATGTAGAGTCACCTGTAATTTATCCAAGTATCTTTGCATTCGATTTTCTCGGACTTCAAAAGTCTCGTTAACTTGGTTTACTACGAGGAGAGAATCACACTTAGCTTCTATGATCTCTGCTCCCAAGCCTCTAGCTAGTTCGAGACCTGCAATCATGGACTCATACTCGGCCTCATTGTTAGTCAATTTTATAGTTCTGATAGACTGTCTAACTACATTACCTGTGGGTGATTTTAGTACGTTTCCCAGTCCGGACCCCTTCGTGTTCGAGGTACCGTCGGTAAAGAGGATCCAGGCTCCCAAAGAGGTACCCGATTTTATGAGTAGCTCTCTTCCAATATCGGGCACGAGGGTTGGCGAAAAGTCTGCCATGAAATCTGCCAAGATTTGAGACTTGATAGCGGTTCGGGGTCGATACTCGATATCGTACCCACTTTCTATGGCCCATTTGGTCAATTGACCCGAAAGCTCGGGTTTGCTCAAAATGTTTTGAAGAGGATAAATTGTTACAACATCTATCGGATGAGATTGGAAATATGGTTTTAATTTCCCAGAGGTGCTTATAAAGCAAGCGCTAATTTTTCTAAGTATGGATATCTAGTTTCGGCCTAGCCTATGGTCCAACTGATATAATAAATAGGGAATTATGTACTTCGTTCTTCTCGAACCAGGACTCCACTTACCGCTATCTCCGAGATTACAAGTAAAGTTGTTCGTCCACTTTTAGGGTGTGAAGCAGAGAAGGGCTCGATAAATACAGTTTTAGTTCATCCAAAGCGTGCTGGCATTTCGAAGTCCATGCAAAGTTCCTTTTCTTCTTAAGCAGTGAGAAAAATCAGTGGCTCCTATCTGAGGATCTCGAAATGAATCGTCCCAAGGCGGCTATTCTCCCCGTTAACCTTTGTACGACCTTCACATTATCTACTACCGTGATGTCCTCGATAGCTTTGATTTTATCGGGGTTGATTTCAATTCCTCGATTGGACACCATGAAACCAAGAATCTTGCCCGAGCCCACCCCGAATGCATATTTTTCGGGGTTGAGCTTCATATTGTACTTCTTAAATACGTCAAAAGTTTCCTGCAAATGCTTTAAATGGTCCTCTGCTCACAGGGACTTAACTAACATGTCATAAATATAAACTTCCATTGATTTTTCTATTTGTTTTTCGAACATTCGATTTACTAAGCATTGACAAGTTGCACCAATATTTTTTAGACAGGATGGCATTACTTTATAACAATAAGTACCGTACTTAGTGACAAACGGGGTCTTTTCTTGATCCTCCGGGTTTATTCATTTTTGGTTGTATCCAGAGTAGGCATCGAGAAAACTGAGAGTCTCATGGCCGGCCGTGGCATTGATCCTACAATCGATACTAGGCAAAGGAAAGGAATTCTTAGGGCATGATTTGTTCAAGTCTTTATAATCTGCACACATTCTAAGTTTGTTTCCTTTCTTAGGGATAAGCACCGCATTTGCTAGTCATTGGGGGTATTTAACTTCTCGAATGGATCCTATTTTAAGAAGTTTGGTTACCTCATCCTTTTTTGCTTTATCGGACGGAATTTTGGATCCAAGCTCAGTCTATGAGTGGCTATCTCCAGTGGGATCCCTGTTATGTCGAGATAGGAATAAGCGAAATAGCTCTTATTAGCTATAAGAAATTGAAAAAGCTTTTTCCTGAGCTCGGGATCTAACCCCGTGCCCAAGTATAACTTTCGCTCGGGAAGATGTTTGACTAGTGTGATTTGCTCTAGTTCTTCGTCCGTTGACTGGGTAGCGTCAATATCATTGAGGACCACAAAGGATCGAGGGATCCCATAGTCATCGTCTTCGTCATTCTTCCAATTCTCTAGTTGGGTCGAAGCTGGCGTTTGTGATTGCTATTTAGTATCTTGTTCCTCCTTCGAACCTGATCCCTTTGTCGATGATAGTGTAGATATCGGAATCACCTCATCGATGGAAAACATTTCTTTTGCGGCCGGTTGCTCTTCGTAGACTATTTTAACTCCCTTCAATGTTGGGAATTTCAGAACCTGATGGAGGGTCGAGGGTACATCTCTCATATTGTGGATCCCCGGCCTTCCAAAAAGAGCATTATACCTCATGTCGCCTTGGATCATGTGGAACTTTGTTTCTTGGATGGTGCCGGCCACGTTTATTGGCAGTATTATCTCGCCCTTAGTAGTTTCACATGCCATATTGAATCTGTTTAGAACCATGGTTGCGGGCACGACCTGGTCCTGTAGACCGAGCTACTCTACGACCTTTGATATAATAATGTTGGCCGAACTACCTGGACTAATTAACACACGCTTAACTTGAGTTTTATTCATAAGTACATATATTACCAGTGCATCATTATGGGGTTGCATGATTCCTTCTTCGTCTTCATTACTAAAGGACAAAGTTCCTTTATGTGTGTAATCTTGAGGCCGAGATCGCTTCTCTCTTTCAACTGACATCTTAGTACTTTTAAGCGCCGGCCCTTGGGGGATATCGATCCCACTGATGATCATGTGGATGATGTGTTGTGGCTCTTCTTGTTCGTTTTGTCTCCTGAAATCCCTATTTTTGAAATGGTTTTTGGCCCCGTCACTTACAATTTCTCGAAGGTTCCCTTTATTGAATAACTGGGATACCTCCTCTCTCAATTGCCCGCAATCTTCCGTTCTGTGGCCATGAGTGCTATGATATTTGCACATTTGATTCCTCTGGGCTGGAACGGTCTGCAGAGGTTGAGGCCATTTAGTATATTTGATACGTCCGATAACTGATACGATGGCAGATGCATCGATATTGAAGTTATATTCCGATAACCGCGGTGTTTCCATAGGTCCAGTATGTCTGTCAAACCTTTTCTTGTTCATTAGCTCCCGAGACCCTTGGCCTCGATCGCTTCTTTTATTTCTTTGTACGAGGTTACGTCTTGGTTTGTTACCCCTATAATCTCTACTATACGGCCGGTATCGGTCCTTGATCGGCCTTTGTTCTCCGTTGATGTCCCTTTTAGTAATGGACCCAGAACCCAACTGGTCATTTTTGACTCTAACCTTCGATTGATACCGATTGTGAACATCGGCGCAAGTAACAACTGGGTACTCGATCAGGTTCTGCTTCAACCGTCGTGAAGCTATCGAGCTTCGTTCGTTCAGACCTTGAGTTAAAGCTTGAACAACCCAATCGTCTGTGACTGGTGGTAGGTCCATTTGTTCCATTTGGAAACGAGATACGAATTCTCTCAGCATCTCGTTATCCTTTTGTATTACCTTGAAAGAGTCCGACTTCCTGGTTTTGACCTTTATAGCTCCAACGTGTGCTTTTACGAAAGAATTTGCAAGCATAGCAAAAGAATTGATAGAGTTAGACGGTAAATTATGATACCATATCATTGCTCCCTTTGACTGGGTTTCACTGAATGTTTTCAATAACACAGATTCGATCTCGTCGTCCTCTAGATCGTTCCCTTTAATGGCACATGAGTAAGAGGTGACGTGTTCGTTGGGGTTAGTTGTTCCATTATACTTGGGAATTTAGAGAATGCAGAACTTCTTGGGGATCGGTTTCGGAGCTGCGCTCGGGGGGAAAAGCTTTTGTACGAATTTTTTGGAATCCAATCCTTTCAATATCGGTGGTGCCCCCGTGATCTGGTCAACCCTGGAGTTATACGTTTCCATTTTTTTGTCATTTCTTCAATCCTCCTTTCCCCTGACTCTATTCGTTTTGTCAGTTCCTCGGGCATCTTAACGATTTCGGGATTAGTTCCCGATTCTTGCTCATTCGACCTCACTACAGCTGGCCCCATTTTGTGGGTGACTTCTTGGGGTGGACTGGGCTCGAGGCTGGTCGGTGCCTGGGTTTGACTCTGTAACTGGGCTATTGCTGCTTGTTGAGCTTGCAACATTTCAAAAATCATACTCAAGCAGATTCTGTTTTCCTCTGCGTTTTGGGTATTTCGAGCTGCAGACCGAGTTTCACTTTGAATGCTATTTTAAGGGTCGGAACGTTGGTTTGCCTCGATGGCCACATGTGAATTAATGTCTATTGGCTCTTCGACCCGAGCTCCAACGGGATTGACAAGTGGCCTTTCGCCCCCGTGCATTAAGTTATTGTTTTCATCTTGAATGCCAGCTTCGTTGTCGATAGGTAGGGCCATTAATTGAGAATTCATCGTTTTTCAGCCTGAAATCAAAGACACTTCCAAGAGTAAATGTAAAATAGATTGTTTCATAGAGATTCGTACCAAATAACCATTATTATCCTCAACCCCACGGTGGGCGCCAAACTGTTTACCCAAAAAACGGATAGAGTTGAATTTATACGTAGTTCTAAGGATAAGTAGTGTAGCTTGGTACAAATCAGAAAAGTAAGTAGAAAAATATCAAATATTGACTATAAAGATAAAAATAAAATACAAACCAAACTGAGTAGAAAATAATTTATGAACAAGCAAGATGAATCAATGTACAAGGCTTACAAAAGGACAATTTCTCCTCTATCTATATATGAATATCAATAATCTTTTCAATAAGGGAGTGTGTAGATGCCTCAATGTTCAATTGCTTTTTACAGAAATGATAGCCACTCTTTAATAGTGGAGGGATCCTACTTTGGATATAATAAAAAAATACATAGTGGGGATCCCGTGATAGATTAGTTAATTTAGCTTTTCCTTAATTCCCGTTGAGATTCTCCCCCCAAGTGCGGCTACAGCGACTCTTGTCTCTTAGCTCGATCTTGATATTGGTCGATCTCCAGATTTCGAGCTAGATACTGACTCGAGCTCAATATTGACTTGGGCTCGGTATTGACTCGGGCTCGGATCTTGCATTCAATAACACCACTTCACGTCAGAGTTCGATTTAGACTTGAGCTCGATAATGATTTCGAGCTCGGTATTGATCGATTCCTGAATCTTGAGCTTGGTAACCTGGTTTCAGATCTCATCTCGGTATTATGAAAATGACCCTTGATCCATTATGTTCCAATCTTGACTAATTGCATGAAGAGCAAAACTGGTTTTGACCGTATATAATTTCCTACCACTACAACGAAATCACCTATCATAGCCATCACCGCGACCACTATCTCATGCAACCATCACCGCATTACCTTCACTAGGGATGTACAAGAACCGGGTTGGTTTGGTTTTTATCAAAATCAAACCAAGCCAAATATATCGATTTGGATTTTATCAGTTTTGTCGTTTTTCCGGATATTTTTGTTACATGAGAATTATTTCAATCTTACTTTGTTAAAGTTATAGACAAATTTTATGATAAGTGAATAAATGTTTTGTAAAAATTTAAAAAAACTTACAAATATATAATTTATTAAAATATTATTATGGGAGAAATGTTTTAGTAATACATGATAGTTATTTTCTTAGTTGTCTGATAATAATTTTTCGTTGATCGATGTAAGCTTTCAAGGTTAACCCAATTTAATAATTATGCTTAAAAATTAATGTGAAACCTAAATAATGATATGTTCTATTTAATTTTTAAATTATCGAAATACCATTTCAAATTCGAAAAAGGTATAAGAATTTAACAGATCTTGACATATGAATCTCAAAGAACAAAGAGGCTCACGCATTTCAATAATACTTGATAAGAAAGTGATGATACAACCCATTATTTATAGTAAATAAAAATGGATGTATTTCATAGTTGGATAAAATTACATCCCATGAGAGAATTCTAAATATTTCTTGATATCTTTTATAAAAATTTCTATAAAATATTAAAAGTATATATAAAAATTATATATTTATATCTCGGTTTAGTTCGGATTTTTTTACTCAATACCAAACCGAACCAAACCAAATTTAATCGGGGGTTTTAATCGATTTGATTTGACTTTTTTGGTTTGATGCAGTTTTTCAGTTCGGTTTCAACACCCCTAACCTTCACCACTAATCACAATTAACTACCAACCACCTCTACCATCAACCTCCATCGGATAATCATCACCAGCTAATGAACCAGCCAACCACTTGTATTACTAACTATTTCCACCGGTAACTTTTGCCGCTAGTTATTACTCCACCACAACTGAGAGTGGAAGGGCAAAGGGGTGAATTGCAACTTAATTGATTTAAAGTATTCAAATGATCTTTTGGGAAAATTGACGTTTAGTCAAATGAAAACATCTCTTATGACACTTCATAAATTCTTTAATATCTTTATTAATGTCTTTTCCACTAGTGTTAACTGTAGGAAATGTTCTTAAAAGCACTTGTGTCCTATTCATTTTAAAATTAAACCCTGTATTATGATTCGATACACTATTTCTTGTCATGATTTTCTTCATGTAACACGAAATTTGTGATGCAGACAATACATGCAAGTGTAGAAATCCTGGCACTAATTATATTGACGAGCAAATGGACGATTTACCCAATGCTATATTCGCATGGAAAGAAAAGAGAAACCGACAATATTTATTCCCTTCTCTTTTTAGTATCGGTATTCGTATTGATGTCAGACTAAATTCGAATTTGTGTCGAAAGTTTTTATCATTAGAGGGTAAACTATTCCTAACAAAGACAATTACATGCCCGGGGCTCAAACCCAATATTCATTCCTTTCAAAGAGGCTTGACTGCTGAATTCAAAGCAATTTGTGTATCTTTCATTAATCATGAAGCACGAAAAAAAAACGTGACTGTTATATGTACCTTTTTAAATTCTCAAATTATATGTTGAAAAAGTTTCCCTTAATATCTTTTATAGAAAATGTCATAGCTTAAGCGTATAACACCTATTATTCATTTTTTGGTTCAATAAACATTAATTACAGATTTGGGAGTTTGGGGGGGGGGGGGGGGGGGGGTTTCTTTTTAGTGCTTGTGCTTTAATTTATCGGCTTTATGCACGTCAATTCTTCAAAAATGATTTAGTACCAATTTTACTGTATAATATTCCATCAGTTTTCTTTTAAATTAGTCCGTATTTGACTTTAGTGGCGGCTAAACTGTTCGCCAACTTAAGCTTGTGTTTTCACATTTTTCTTCACATTTACAATTTTGATCCGAAAAATTGGTAAAAAACTATCACTATTTTTTTACTTTTTTGTCTGCGAACACATGATAGCATCATATTAATTTTCTACGTACTATGATAACATACATGTCATGTGTTTTCGATTGGTCTAGTCTAATTTGACTTTCAATTTCGTGTTTTAATAATTTTCCTAGTGAAAGTGAAGTATCCTTAATTTACGCGATATTGACAGACAACGATATCAGAATGAAATGATTTCAATATAAGTTGAAAATGTTAATGTATGAAGGATGAAGGTATCAAAAGATAACGATGGCAACTTTTTTTCTGCATGCAAATGTTGGTATCAATGTTATTTTCATGGGATGATACTTTTAGACATAATTGAGATAAATAAGAACAATCAAGAATTAGTTTTTTGAGATCTTTATATAGATAGTTGGCCGGATTTACTATTGACAATTATACACATAGTATATACGAATTATATTTAATTGCTAACTATTTTTAATTTAATTAGTTGAAGGTGCGGCTATTTAGGATAATTCTTATTGAATACTTTTTTAGTGTTCACTACCAATATGAAAATTGTAGCACTCTGTAAATTCAGATTATGTGTGGATATGTTAGATAAATATTAATGTGACATTTTAGACATGTGAAGTCCTATCAAGATAAGTATAGGTGGAAATAGTTATTTTGGAATCAAGAGAGAGAGTGGTGTGCATAAAATTCT
>NC_090823.1:18925463-19023013 GCF_000390325.3 Nicotiana tomentosiformis
CATTCAATAAATTTTGAAGGTGTTTGACTCTCCACCATTGATAACCATTAAAAAGCTTTGAAACTTTGAAATCGAATTTGATTTTTGAAAAACCATTATTTGTTTGGATTGAGTGTTGTTGAAAATAATAGGGAATATTATTTGGAGTTTATATCTCAATTTTGAGGGTGTTTTAGTGAAGATTAGACTTGATTTTGGCTGAATTGTATATTGAAACTCATCGAAGAAGAAGAAGAAGAAGAAGAAGAAGAAGAAGAAAAAGAACACATGACATATACAATATACTCACGAAATTGTAGTAAAGTTATATTATAATTGTATGTAATTTGTTTTCTATTGTAGTTATATATATATATATATATATATATATATATATATATATATATATATATATATTAATTTGAATGTTGTATGAAAGTTGAAAAATAGTTGTATAATGTATGAATCGTTGTATAAAATATGTATTTAAGTTATAAATAATATCTTTTTATATAAAGTTATTAATATGTATCAAAATTGTATTAAGAGAGTAAGTTTTGATTGGAATTTTAGAGAGATAGAAAGAAACACACACCATAGACAAAATATATACAAAAGTCATATTGTACAAAATTTGTATTTAAGTTGTATGATATTGTAGTTGTATTTAGCTGGGTAGAAATAATGTATGAAAGTTGTAGATAAGTTATTGTGATGACCCAAAATGTCATCTTTAAATTTAATAAGTAATTCTGTGTTCTAAGACCTCGGAAAACACCATTTATCATTCTTCGACTTGCGTGTGCAGTCCGTAAAATTTTTCGGAAAGTTTACATGTAAAAAATAAATTAAAATGTGAAATACAGCTTTAAAATTCAAGTGAGTTGACTTTAGTCAATATTTTTAGCAAACGGATCCGAGTTAGTATTTTGACAATTTCGCTAGCTCCGTATCGTGATTTGGGAATTGGGCGTATGCCCGAAATTTAATTTGGATGTCCCTAGCTCAAGTTATGACCATTTAGCAGAACTAGCAATTTAAAGGCTAAATATTTCAAGTTTGACCACAGGGTTGACTTTTTGATATCAGAGCCTGAATCTGATTCTAGAAATTTTAACAGCTCCATTATGTCATTTATGACTTGTGTGCCAAATTTGAAGTCGTTCCGGATTTATTTAATATGTTTTGATACGAGATTTATAAATTTAAAAGTTTAAAACTCAAAGTTTGAATCGGGGTGTGAATTGTATTTTCAGCGTTGTTTGACGTGATACGAGACCCCGAATAAGTCTGTATTATGTTATTTGACTTGTTGGTATATTCGTACGGGGTCCCGAGAACCACGAGAGTGAAACGGATTGAAATCGGATCAAGAATTGGACTTAAGCAAAATCTGTATTTTTGCCTTCTGTTATAATTGTACCTGCGGATTTTTGACCGCAGGTGCGAGCTCGCAGAAGTGAGCATTCGATCGCAGATGCGTCCGGGCGTAGCTGGGCAAAAGTCCGCAGGTGCGGAAATCTGCACGCAGAAGCGCGTCCGCAGATGCGCGTCTGCAGATACGCGCAAAGTTCGCAGATGCGGACATACGCCGGCAGCCCCTTTTCCGCAGATGCGAGATTTTTCTCGCAGATATGAGCTTGGATGTGCGAGCCCGGGCACCCCAGGTGCGGAAATGCCTGGGCAGTGTATATATCAAAGAGTTCGACATTTTTACTCATTTTGGTCATTTTGAGCTCTGTTAAGGCGAATATTTGGGCGATTTTCACGGAAAATATTGGGGTAAGTGTTCCTTATCCTATATTGATTATATTTCATGATTCCATACTCGTTTATATCATGAATCCGTGAATTTATGGAAGAAAAATCAGATTTTTCTAAAATCTTCCAAAAACGAAAAATTTAGATTTGAAGGTACATTTGATATCCGAATTGGACAATTTTTTTATGGTTGAACTCGTATCGGAACGGGTGTTCAGATTTCGCGAGTGTTTCTGGGATTTGAGACATGGATCCCACTGTCGAATATTTTAATGAATTTTGAATTTTTATCCTGAAAATTTGTAAATTCATATGGATTTAATTATTATGATTATTATTGAATATATCGAATTGTTTGTGAATAGATTTGAAGCTTTCAGAGACAAAATTAAAAGGAAAAGTTGTGGTTGAATAATTAATTGGAATTTGCAAAGCGAGCTAACTATCGTGGTTAACCTTGACTTGAGGGAATAGAACCCTTAATTTAATTGTTATTTGAATTGCATGTGAACGACGTATAGGCGAGCTGATGAGTGTCTATACGTCGTCAAATTAATTATTTGCCTGCTTACTTGAAAAATTATAAATTATTTTAAATCATGAATTAATTATTATAATAATTATTTCTTTCCTATTCTTTGCCAATTATTAATTCTTGAATTCCTGCATTAATTATTACATGCTACTTGAATTATGTGTCTTAATTGTTATTTGACATTTAGCATATTAAATATTAAACTGCCTATTTTCTTCCTAATTTCTATAATAATTTGCTATTTGATCTTGTCTGTTTCATGATTAAATCATAATTATTGTATGCTTGTTGTCTTATAATTTCATATTAATTATTGTATTTATTGGGAAAATTTCTTCTATAAGAATTGGTAAATGAATATACTGGAGGAGCGGGTTCCACGCCGCAACAGAATTAATTATAATGAGTATATTCGAGGATCTGGTTGCACGCCGAAACAGACTTATGAAAAGTCCATATTGGAGGATCGGGTTGCACGCCGCAGCAGACTTATTTAAAAGTCAATATATATATATATATATATATATATATATATATATATATTGGGGGATCGGGTTGCACGCCGCAACATACTTGATTAAAATGAATATATTGGAGGAGCGGGTTGCACGCCACAACAGAACTGAATATGAATATATTGTGAGAGCGGGTTGCACGCTGCAACAGAATTGAATATGAATATATTGTGAGAGCGGGTTGCACGCTGTAACAGAATTAAATGTGAATTTATTGTGAGAGCGGGTTGTACGCTGCAACAGAATTAATGAAAATAATAATTGGTTATGACTGCTAAATTGCCTTCAATTATTATAAATGAATTACCTGATTTATTTCTATTATTGTTGTTATTACTAATATTGCGTACAGGTTAATGTAAGTGAACCGCCTTAGCCTCGTCACTACTTCGTCGAGGTTAGGCTCAGCACTTACTAGTACATGGGGTCGGTTGTACTGATACTACACTCTGCACTTCTTGTGCAGATTTTGGAGTTGGCCCCAACGGCGTACCATAGACTTGCTCGGATTTCAGATACCAGAGGAGACTTGACGTATAACTGCATGGCGTCCACAGTTCTGAAGTCCCGGTCTATTTTACTTTAGCTATGTGTTTATTCCTAGATAGATTTATTTTATTCAGACCTTATTTGTATTTATTCTAGAAGTTCGTGCACTTGTGACACCAATTCTGGGATCGTATTTAGACACCGTTATTTTTATGGATTATTCGCTATATTTCAAACTTTGCTTCCGCTTTTGTTTACTTGATTATTAATAATTTTAAAATTATTTAAAAATTGGTTAATATTATTCTAACGTTGGCTTGCCTAGCAAGTGAAATTTTAGGCGCCATCACGGTCCGAAGGAGGGAATTTCGGGTCGTGTCAGTTGGTATCAGAGCACTAGGTTACATAGGCCTCACGAGTCATGAGCAAGCTTAGTAGAGTCTGAAGGATTGGTACGGACACGTCTGTACTTATCTCTCACGGGCTATGAAGTTTAGGAACAATATTACTTCTTTCTTATTCTGTCGTGCGGTTTTATTCTATCATCAATAATTGAACCATTCAACTCTTATTCTCTCGCAGATGGTGAGAACACGTAATACCTGTACCGATAGACAGGGACCAGAACCCCCGGTGGCAACTATGCCAGGGGTAGAGGTCGAGGTCGAGGTCGTGCTAGAGGCTGAGGCTGAGGCCGAGGTAGAGCTCAGTCTGTAGCTCGAGCAGCTGCACCTATTGTAGAACCTCAGGTGGACCTTCAGGAGGAGGTTCCAGTTCAGAATGTACCAGTTGGACCAGTTCAGGTCCCGGAAGCATTCATAGCCACTCCAGTACTTCAGGACGCTCTAGTCCATTTGGTAAGTCTTATGGAGGGTGTGGCCCAGAATGGCACATTTTCAGTGGCACCAGCCGTCTCACAGGCTGGGGGAGGAGCACAAACTCCCACTACTCCCGCTCTGGAGCAGATGGCTCCCCAGAATCAAGCTCCAGCAGCCCCGCCAGTTGGGGTAGTTCAGCCAATTGTTACGACACAGACCGGTGATAGGCCCGCCATGTCTTTTGAGGCCTTATTGAGACTGGATAAGTTCACTAAGCTCTTTCCAGTTCACTTCAGTGGTACACCTTCTGAGGACCCACAAGATTATCTTAAACGCTGCCATGAGGTGCTGCGGAACATGGGTATAGTTGAGACCAATGGAGTTGATTTTGCGGTATTCCATATGATGGGTTCCGCCAAGAGGTGGTGGAGAGATTATACATTGACCCGACCAGTCAGATCACCTGCACTTATCTGGGAGCAGTTTCTCTCAGCTATTTCTAGAGAAGTTCCTCCCTATCATACTGAGAGGGGAATTTTGAAAACAATTTGAGCGTCTATAGCAGGGCAGTATGACTGTTACTCAGTATGAGTCCCGTTTTGTGGATTTGGCCCGTCATGCTCTCCTTTTACTACCTAAGGAGGGAGAAAGAGTGAGGAGGTTTATTGAGAGACTCACTCACCCTATCAGACTTCATATGGCCAAAGAAACCGGAAGTGATATTTCTTTTCAGGCGGCTGCTAATGTCTCCAGGAGGATCGAGATGGTTCTTGCACAGGAGAGAGGGCAGAGGTCTTATAAAAGGCCTCGTCAGTTCGGTGGTTTCAGTGGTTCCTCGTCTGGAGGCAGGGGTAATTTTGGTAGGGGTCATCCTCCCAGACCGTTTCATTCAGCACCTCATGCATCTCCCGGTGCTGCAGGGAGTCACGGTCCTATTATGCCTTACTGTGGGCAGCCAGTATTCAGTGCACATTTAGCTCCTATCAGTGCACCACCACCCAAGAGTTACTACAGTGGTTATCCTGCCCATCTGGGTCAGCTTCAGCTTCAGCAGCCACGGCATCAGGATGGGTGTTACGAGTGTGTGAACATTGGTCACATCAGGATGTATTGCCCTAGATTGGCGAGAACAGATTTCGGCAAGATTCTCGTGCCATCATACCGGCACCGGTTGCTTCACCGCCTGCTCAACTAGCTAGAGGTAGGGGTCAGGAAACTAGAGGTGGAGGTCAGGCTATTAGAGGTGGAGGTCAGACCGTTAGAGGTGGAGGCCAGCCAGTTAGAGGCCGTCCCAGGGATGCAGTTCAGAGTGGTGGGGTCCAGCCTCGATTTTATGCTTTTCCAGCTAGGCCTGAGGCCGAGTCATCTGATTCTGTGATCACATGTATTATTCCAGTTTTCCATAGAGATGCTTCAGTTCTATTTGATCCAGGATCTACTTATTCCTATGTGTCCTCCTATTTTGCTTCATATTTGGTTGTGCCTTGTGATTCTCTGAGTGCTTCTGTGTGTGTATCTATACCGGTAGGAGACTCTGTTGTAGTAGATCATGTCTATCATTCGTGTGTGGTTACTATTGGTAATCTTGAGACTAGTGTGGATCTTCTACTTCTTGATATGGTAGATTTTGATGTCATCTTGGGTATGGATTGGATGTCTCCTTATCATGCTATATTGGACTGTCATGCCAAGACAGTGACCCTAGCTATGCCGGGGTTACCTCAGTTAGAGTAGAAAGGAACTCCTGGCCATTCTGCCAGCAGGGTTATTTCTTATATGAAAGCTCGGCGTATGGTAGAGAAAGGGTGTCTAGCCTATCTAGCTTATATTCACGATCCCAGTGCGGATGTCCCTTCTATGGACTCAGTACCAGTTGTTCGTAAATTTTCAGAAGTATTTCTTCCAGATCTACCGGGAATGCCACCCGACAGAGATATTTACTTCTGTATCGATTTGGATCCAAGCACACAACCCCTTTCTATTTCACCATACCGTATGGCCCTGCCAGAGTTGAAAGAATTGAAAGAGCAGTTACAAGACTTGCTTGATCAGGGATTCATTAGACCCAGTGTCTCGCTCTGGGGTGTGCCAGTATTTTTTGTAAAGAAGAAAGATGGCTCGATGCGGATGTGTATAGACTATCGGCAGTTGAACAAGGCCACTATCAAAAACAAATATCTGCTGCCAAGAATTAATGACTTATTTGATCAGCTTCAGGGTGCCAAGGTATTTTTGAAGATTGATTTGAGATTTGGTTACCATCAGTTGAAGATTAGGGAATATGATATCCCTAAGACAGCTTTTCGGACTCGGTATGGGTATTACGAGTTTCTAGTGATGTCATTTGGGTTGACAAATGCTCCAGCAGCATTTATGGATTTGATGAATCGGGTGTTCAAGCCTTATTTGGATTCTTTTGTGGTTGTATTCATTGATGATATCTTGATTTACTCCAGCAGTCGAGAGGAGCATGAGCAGCATCTTCGAAGTGTGCTTCACACCTTGAAGAATAATCAGTTATATGCCAAATTTTCAAAATGTGAGTTTTGGTTAGACTCAGTTGCCTTTTTGGGACATGTTGTATCGGCAGAAGGCATAAAGGTGGATCCTAAGAAGATTGAGGCTGTTCAGAATTGGCCTAGACCTACTTCGGTTACAGAGATCCGGAGTTTCTTGGGTTTGGCAGGTTTATTATCGTCAGTTCGTGGAAGGGTTTTCATCTATAGCAAGCACATTGACCAGACTAACCCAGAAGGGTGTTCCATTCAGATGGTCAGACGAGTGTGAGTTGAGCTTTCATAAGCTCAAGACCGCTTTGACTACGGCGCCAGTATTGGTATTACCCACAGGTTCAGGATCGCATACTGTATATTGTGTGACACATCTCACATTGGGCTTGGTGCAGTATTAATGCAAAATGGCAAGGTAATTGCATATGCGTCGCGGCAGTTGAAAGTTCACTAGAAGAATTATCCTGTTCATGACTTAGAATTGGCAGCCATTGTTCATGCGCTGAAGATTTGGAGGCATTACCTCTACGGTGTCTCGTGTGAGGTATTTACTAATCATCGTAGCCTCCAGTATATGTTCAAACAAAAGGATCTTAATTCGAGGCAGAGAAGATGGATGGAGTTGTTGAAAGACTATGATATCACCATTTTGTATCACCCCGGAAAGGCCAATGTGGTGGCCGATGCCTTGAGTAGAAAGGCTGTGAGTATGGGCAGTCTTGCGTATATTCCGGTTGGTGAGAGGCCATTAGCTGCAGATGTTCAGACTTTGGCTAATCAGTTCGTGAGGTTAGATAGTTCAGAACCCAGTCGGGTTTTGGGTTGCACAGTCGCTCGGTCTTCTTTATATAAGCGCATCAGAGAGAGGCAGTATGATGATCCTCATTTACTTGTCCTTAAGGAAATGGTGCGGCAAGGTGATGCCAAATAGGTTGTTGTGGGGGAAGATGGAGTTCAGCGAATGCAGGCCGTATTTGTGTGCCTAATGTGGATGGGCTTCGTGAATTAATTCTTGAAAAGGCACACAGTTCCATGTATTCTATTCATCCAGGTACCGCTAAAATATATCAAGATTTGCGACAACATTATTGGTGGAGGAGAATGAAAAAGGATATAGTTGCACATGTAGCTCGGTGTCTGAATTGTCAGCAAGTTAAGTACGAGCATCAGAGACCTGGTGGTTTGCTTCAGAAGTTAGAAATTCCTAAGTGGAAGTGGGAGCGTATCACTATGGATTTTGTTGTTGGGCTCCCACGGACTCAGAGAAAATTTGACGCAGTTTGGGTCATTGTGGACAGGTTCACCAAGTCATCACATTTCATTCCAGAGGCAGTTACCTATTCTTCAGAGAGGTTAGCTGAAATTTACATTCGTGAGATTGTCCGTCTTCACAGTGTGCCAGTGTCTATTATTTCAGATCGAGGTACGCAGTTTACCTCACATTTCTGGAGGGTTGTACAGCGTGAGTTAGGCACGCGGGTGGAGTTGAGTACAATATTTCATCCACAAACAGACGGACAGTCAGAGCGCACTATTCAGATATTGGAAGATATGCTCCGCGCTTGTGTTATAGACTATGGAGGTTCTTGGAATCATTTCTTGCAACTTGTGGAGTTTTCTTATAATAATAGCTACCAGTCGAGCATTCAGATGGCTCCATATGAGGCATTATACGGAAGGCGATGCCGATCGCCAGTTGGTTGTTTGAACCGGGAGAGGCTCGGTTGTTGGGTACCGATTTGGTACAGGATGCCTTGGATAAGGTCAAGATTATTCAGGATCGACTTCGCACAGCTCAGTCTAGGCAAAATAGTTATGCCGACCGTAAAGTTTGTGATATTGCATTCATGGTTAGAGAACGAATATTGCTCCGGGTTTCACCGATGAAAGGTGTAATGAGGTTCGGAAAGAAGGGCAAGTTGAGCCCTAGGTATATCGGACCCTTTAAAATTCTTGAAAGGGTGGGTGAAGTAGCCTACATGCTTGCATTACCACCTAGTTTATCAGCGGTTCATCCGGTGTTCCATGTGTCTATGCTCCGAAAATATCATGGTGATCCGTCCCATGTGTTAGATTTTAGCTTAGTCTAATTGGACAAAGATTTGACTTACGAGGAGGAGTCGGTGGCTATTCTAGCCCAGCAGGTCCGACAGTTGAGGTCAAAGAGTTATCCTTCAGTTTGGGTTCAATGGAGAGGTCAGCCGGTAGAGGCATCTACCTGGGTGTCCGAGTCGGACATGGGGAGTAAATATCCACACTTATTCAAAAGCTCGGGTACTTCTTTCTAACTCTGTTCGAGGACGAACGTTTGTTTTAGAGGTGGAGAATGTGATGACCCAAAATATCATCTTTAAATTTAATAAGTAATTCTGTGTTCTAAGACCTCAAAAAGCACCATTTATCATTCCTCGACTTGCGTGTGCAATCCGTAAAATTTTTCGGAAAGTTTTCATGTGAAAAATAAATTAAAATGTGAAATAGAGCTTTAAAATTTAAGTGAGTTGACTTTAGTCAACATTTTTAGCAACCAGACCCGGATCAATATTTTGATCATTTCAGTAGCTCCGTATCGCGATTTGGGACTTGGATGTATGCCCGGAATTTAATTTGGAGGTCCGTAGCTCAAGTTATGACCATTTAACGGAACTAGCATTTAAAGGCTAAATGTTCCAAGTTTGACCACGGGGTTGACTTTTTGATATCGGAGCCGGAATCCGATTCTAAAAATTTGAACAGCTCCGTTATGTCATTTATGACTTGTGTGCCAAATTTGAAGTCATTCCGTATTTATTTAATATATTTTGGTACGAGATTTGTAAATTTAAAAGTTTAAAACTCAAAGTTTGAATCGGGGTGTGAATTATAATTTCAGTGTTGTTTGACGTGATACGAGACCCCGAGTAAGTCCGTATTATGTTATTGGACTTTTTGGTATATTCGTACGGGGTTCCGAGTACCCCGAGAGTGAAACAGATTGAAATCGGATCAAGAATTTGACTTAAGCAAAATCTGTATTTTTGCCTTCTGTTATAATTGCACCTGCGGATTTTTGACCGCAGGTGCGAGCTTGCAGAAGCGAGCATTCGATCGCAGATGCGCCCGGGCGTGGCTGGGCAAAAGTCCGCAGGTGCGGAAATCTGCACGCGCCCGCGCGTTTGCAGAAGCGCGTCCGCAGATGCGCGCAAAGT
This sequence comes from Nicotiana tomentosiformis, assembly GCF_000390325.3. Taxonomy (NCBI): domain Eukaryota; kingdom Viridiplantae; phylum Streptophyta; class Magnoliopsida; order Solanales; family Solanaceae; genus Nicotiana; species Nicotiana tomentosiformis. The sequence continues at coordinate 18,935,259 of NC_090823.1, forward strand.
TCGCAGATGCGGACATACGCTGGCAGCTCCTTTTCCGCAGATGCGAGCTTGCATGTGCGAGCCCAGGCACCGCAGGTGCGGAAATGCCTGGGCAGTGTATATATCGAAGAGTCCGATATTTTTACTCATTTTGGTCATTTTGAGCTCGGTTAAGGCGAATATTTGGGCGATTTTCACGGGAAACGTTGGGGTAAGTGTTCCTTATACTATATTGATTATATTTCATGATTCCATACTCGTTTATATCATGAATCCGTGAATTTATGGAAGAAAAATCAGATTTTTTTAAAATCTTCCAAAAACGAAAAACTTAGATTTGAAGGTCCATTTGATATCGGAATTGGACAATTTTTGTATGGTTGAACTCGTATCGGAACGAGTGTTCGGATTTCGCGAGTTTTCCGGTACTGTCGAATATTTTAATGAATTTTAGATTTTTATCCGGAAAATTTATAAATTCATATGGAATTAATTCTTATGATTAGTATTGAATATATCGAATTGTTTGTCAATAGATTTGAAGCTTTCAGAGACAAAATTAAAAGGAAAAGCTATGCTTGAATAATTGATTGGAATTTGCAAAGCGAGGTAAGTGCCGTGGTTAACCTTGACTTGAGGGAATAGAACCCTTAATTTAATTGTTATGTGAATTGCATGTGAACGACGTATAGGCGAGGTGATGAGTGTCTATACGTCGTCAAATTAATTGTTTGCCTGTTTACTTGAAAAATTATAAATTATTTTAAATCATAAATTAATTATTATAATAATTATTTCTTTCCTACTCTTTGCCAAATATTAATTTTTGAATTCGTGCATTAATTGTTACATGCTACTTGAATTATGTGTCTTAATTGTTATTTGACATTTAGCATATTAAATATTAAACTGCCTATTTTCTCCCTGATTTCTATAATAATTTGCTATTTGATCTTGTCTGTTTCATAATTAAATCATAATTATTGTATGCTTGTTGTCTTATAATTTCATATTAATTATTGCATTTATTGGAAAAATTTCTTCTATAAGAATTGGTAAATGAATATACTGGAGGAGCGGGTTCCACGCCGCAACAGAATTAATTATAATGAGTATATTCGAGCATCGGGTTGCACGCCAAAACAGACTTATGAAAAATCCATATTGGAGGATCGGGTTGCACGCCGCAACAGACTTATGAAAAGTCCGTATTGGAGGATCGGGTTGCACGCCGCAACAGACTTATTTAAAAGTAGATATATATATATATATATATATATTGGGGGATCGGGTTGCATGCCGGAATAGACTTGATTAAAATGAATATATTGGAGGAGCGGGTTACACGCCGCAACAGAACTGAATGTGAATATATTGTGAGAGCGAGTTGCACGCTGCAACAGAATTGAATGTGAATATATTATAAGAGCGGGTTGCACGCTGCAATAGAATTAATAGAAATGATAATTGGTTGTGACTACTGAGTTGCCTTCAATTATTATAAATGAATTACGTGATTTATTTCTATTATTGTTGTTGTTACTAATATTGCGTACAGGTTAATGTAAGTGAACCGCCTTAGCCTCGTCACTACTTTGTCGAGGTTAGGCTCAGCACTTACCAGTACATGGGGTCGGATGTACTGATACTAACTCTACACTTCTTGTGCAGATTTTGGAGTTGGTCCCAGTGGCGTACCATAGACTTGCTCAGATTTCAGCTACCAGAGGAGACTTGAGGTATAACTGTATGGCGTCCGCAGTTCTGAAGTCCCCGTCTATTTTACTTTAGCTGTGTGTTTATTCCCATACAACTTTATTTTATTCAGACCTTATTTGTATTTATTCTAAAAACTCGTGTACTTGTGACACTAATTCTGGGATGGTATTTAGACACCGTTATTTTTATGGATTATTCACTATATTTCAAACTTTTCTTCCGCTTTTGTTTCCTTGATTATTAATAATTTAAAAATTATTTAAAAATTGGTTAATTTTATTCTAACATTGGCTTGCCTAGCAAGTAAAATGTTAGGCGCCATCACGGTCCGAAGGAGGGAATTTCGAGTCGTGACAGTTATAAATAAGTTGTATAATATATAATTAGTTGTATAAAATTTGTTTTTACTATGTATGTTATTGTAGATATTCAAATGTGCATTAAATTTGTACGAAATTTATTTTTAATTTGTATGTTGATGTACCATATATTGTTCTTTTCTTAGTTGATTTTATCTTCTTTGAAGTCGGAGGAGATACTAAATTTTGTTCAGCTGCAAAATTCGATATAGGTTTTTCGTCACATGCGTTTGGAGACATTACCTTCTCCTGGTTGTCCGAAAATTTCAGTCTTTGGTTCTTGCTCATTGATGAGATGATCTTTTTCTCAGTGTGTCGATACGTGGTGACGACCTATCAACTATTGGTGTTGATAGTACTTTCCTCTCTGGACTATTAGCAAAGAAAAACCATTATATTGTTCCAACACATTAATGATCGCAGAAATGCTATTAATGCACAAAACCTAAATGCTTCTTAATTAAATTGGCAGACGACATGTTGAGTTTGTAATTGGTAATATGATTTTCTATTCACTACACATGAATTAGGCTTCAAAGTATACCAACTCACCCACAATCAACAAGATGACTGATTTGTTTTCTTTGATTTTCCCCAGGTGGATACCTTATAGTGTTTGGCTCGATAACATTGTTAAAAATTGGGAGATCAATTGTTGTTCTGATTGGTACGTATTTTATTCTTGTTATACTAAAAGTTATCAGAACTAAAACTAAACTAAAATTAATACAAATGGTAGAGCAATAGAGACGACTTACATTTCTTTATCATACTTAGTCTTCACTTTTTTCTCCCTTTTTAATTCTGGGATAAGATTTAGTTTCTTTAAATATAAGTTCGATCCGGAGAGAAGAGGGGGGAGAGGAGAGAAAAAAAGAATAAGAGTGTAACTAAATCCCTTGATTGAAGACACTAATAATGGATTGAAAGACTTTTAAGATGGAATGTATACAATTAGTAAGTAATCCTTGTTTAAGGCGGGTAATATACTAAATTAAAATAATTTTAATAAATAAATTTCAAATATTATATAGGAACGAAAAAATTCAAAAAAGGGCCCATAAGAAAAATGTGAAAAATCACAATTAAATAATTGGTTTCGCCGCCACTAAAGCCAAAAAAAAAAAAAAGACTATATAAGATAGTTGACTAATTGGTCCCCATTTAGTTTTGAAAAATGTGAAAAATCACAATTAGATAACTGGTTTCGCCACATAAAGCCCATAAAGAAAAGGACGATAAGATAATTGACTAATTGGTCCCCATTTAGTTTTGAAAAATTGACCTTCCCTCTAGTCTCTAAATTTGATTATTTTTATTTAAAAAAAAAACGAGAAAGAGAGATAAATAAGGGGAAAAATAATAATGAATGAAGAGAGGAAATAATGGCTAGAAAGAAAATCAGCTATCCAACTAATATGATGATATCAAGTTTAACATTTTAACATGGATTTTTGCACAATAATATATTCAATTAGGGGAATAATCTTAGTAAATCCTTTAAAAAAAAAGAGCAAGGTGAGAGCATCTGACTATATGTTAGAGATAAATTAGGAGAAAGTATAAATCTTGAAACGGGTAAATCTATTTAAACATGTCATAATATTTGTGTAACTATAAAAGCATCTCGCTAAGTATAAAATTAAAAGTTTTTGTTAAACTGTTTTCATAATTTAGAGATAGATCATTTTGTTGTCAAGAATACGTGTGTAACGACCCGACTTGTCATTTTAAGAATCTATGCCCCATTCAGCTACATAAGGTCTCGAGCAGTTTCGTAATATGTATTATGACCCGCGTGTATTGTCGAGATTAGTTTTCGGAAGATTCGGAATTTAATTTAAAGAACAATTCTCATTTTTGAAGCTTAAATGGAAAGAGTTGACCGGAGAGTTGACTTTTGAGACAACTATCCCGGAATGGAATTTTGATGATTTCAATAGCTCCGTATGATAATTTTGGACTTAGGAGCGTATCCGAAAAAAATTTTGGAAGTCCGTAGTGAAATTTATCTTGAAATGGCGAAAGTTGAATTTTTGGGAAGTTTGACCGGGGAGTTGAATTTTTGATATCAGAGTCAGAATTTAATTCTGAAAAATTTAATAGATATGTTATGTCATTTATGACTTGTGTGCAAAATTTGAGGTCAATCGGAATTGATTTGATATGTTTCGGCGCAAAATATAGAAGTTGGAAGATTTGAAAACTTATAATTCGATTCGATGCGCGATTCGTAATTTCGGCTTTGTTTGGCATGGTTTGAAGTCTCAACTAAGTTTGTATTGTATTTTTGGATATGTTGGTACATTTGGTTAAGGTCCTGAGGGCCTCGGGTGGATTTCGGAAGGTTAACGGAATGGATTTCGGACAAACGGAGCTGCTGGAATTTTTCTGCTGCAGAAGCTGTTTTTGGACAGCAACTGGTGCAATCGTAGAGCTAATTTTGGAAGCTTATATCTCGAAATCTATAAGGAATCGGAAAATTATCAAAACATGAAAGTTGTATCTCTTTGATTCTAGTTTCCAGAATGATAAACCATATATCATTCGGACATTTGTACAAAAGGTTATGATCGATTAGCTGAAGTTGGTACTGCAGATTTTGGCTACAGCAGTGTGCATCGCCAGAAATTTCTGTTGCACAGGGCTGACTTTGAGAGCTTATGTCTCGCAATCTATAAGGAGTTGGGCAATAAGCAAAACATGAAAGTTGTAGCTCTTTGTATCTAGTTTGCAGAACTTTAAACCGTTTGACAGTTTGAGTTGAGTACAAGAAGTTATGGTTGATACACTACAGGTTGTCGAGGAAGAGTTTGATATTTTCAACATAAGTATGTAATGATCCAAAGATCTATTTTTAGTTCTAGAGATCAAAATTCGATTTCAAAACTTTAGAGATTTTGATAATGAATTATAAGAGTGATCTGGAAAGTTTGGTCTAATTTCATCAAGTCGCGATTAAGTTTTTAGCGCGAAACATGAGTTAATTGTTTAACGCGAGAAATTGGTATCACATTGAGAAATTGAGCTCCAAATTGAGTTTCGATTGAACGAGTAGGTTCGTACTTTTATTTGTGACTCATAGGAATAAGAATCGTCGAATTCCGAGTTCGTATGATGGAGTTAGAGCCTTTTTAGTTAAACAAAACTGCTGGTGTAAACACTCCTGGTGCGCACCTTTAGCGACCAGATTTGACACTTTTAGCGATGGGATTGGACTTGTAGCGACCAGAATAGTGTGTTTTGGGTAGAAACCTAAGGACAAAAAATGGTCATTTCCTTCATTTCGTTTTGAATTTTTGGAGCACGGTTCTTGGGCGATTTTGAGGATTTTTTCAAGACTTCAACTTGGGTAAGTATCCTATATCCAAAAATGATTATATTTCAAAAATCCATGGTCATATTCATCATTTATTTCGGATTTAAATGGAAGAAATCAAGATTTTTTCAAAACTTTTCAAGAACGAAAATTTTAGATTTGGAGGTCGAGTTGTTATCAGAATTTGATAAAATTGATATAGGTGGACTCGTAATTGAATGGGTTATCGGATTTTGTAAGTTTTGTCAGATTCCGAGACATGGGCCCCACAAGCAATTTTTGAGTTAAATTTTGGATTTTGTTGGAAAATTAGTATTTTCATATGGAATTAATTCCTATAATTAGTATTCACTGAATTGAATTAATTTGGTTAGATTTGAGCTGTCCGGAGGTCAATTCAAGCAAGAAGGCGATTTTAAAATATCGGCCTAACTTCAAAAAGGTAAGTATCTTGCCTAACCTTGAGTGGTGGAATTACCCCTTAGGCATTGAGTCTTATGTAGAAATTGTGTAATTGAAACCATGTATGCGACGTGACGAGTACGTACTTGGTTTATATGTGCATATTATATCGGTTGAAATTCGTAGACGCCCTTAATTATTAAATTGGAAAATTGTTGTAACTTATTAAATCCCTTATTTGTCATGCCTCATTCCTTGTTTTCCGAGGTTGTTTTTATATGATAATTTCGTGTGATTGCCACTTGACTTTTATGTGAATTCTGTGTTTGTTTGAGTTGCCATTTTTATGGAAAACACTTTCATTATTGATTTTTACCTATAGATAATTTAAATGAAAATATTTAGTTAATAAGATGAATAAATCTATTTATTTCTTGAAGTTGTGATTTAAAAGAGGTGTTTTTCCTTGATGAATTACTTTTCAGTCCACGTTGTTAAAAATCTGGAATTGAATTATAAAGGTTGTGAATCATATTGAGGCACAATGCCAAATTTTAAAATATTATTCGATTGAGTTGTTCACTCCCGAACATTTTATTAAGATGTTGTACACATTATGATCGAGTCGTGGGCTCCTTATTGTGGAAAAATAATGTATTGTTGATTTGTGTGGAAAGTTATAATATTTGAGCACTTGATGTGCAATTTATGATATGTTGTAATATTTGAGCACTTGATGTGCAATTTATGATATGTTGTAATATTTGAGTACTTGATGTGCAATTTGTGATATGTTATAATATTTGAGCACTTGATGTGCAATTTATGATATGTTGTGATATGTGAGCACTTGAGGTGCAAGTTGTATTATGCCGTGATATTTGGGTACTTGAGGTGCGATTTGTGAAATATTGTGATATTGATACGCATGCGGTGATATAAGGTCAGGGTGTTGAAACGCATGCAGTGAGATATGGGTGGCTTGAAACGCGTGGCTAGTAGGAGAACTACTAGAAGTCATGCGGTATGATAAGGGTGGCTAAAACGCGAGATGCTATTTCGGAAAAAATAATTTCTTTAAAAAATGAAATGTGAAGGCTCCCGCGGTGTTATAAGAAAATGAGATATTATAAATTTATTTATGATTTGGGACTACGAGGCGGTACCTCGGGAGTGCCCTGTTGATATTTCTTTATTTATGTTCTTGTCTTGGATGATTTTGTTTCATTTAATATGTAAATTCTTATCTTCTTCCGTGATGTACTAGTTGACTTTATTATTATGTGTTTTGTGCTCCTAGTTGTATTGTGTTGGCTTTGGCTTTTTAGCACGAGACTCTGAAGAAGTATATTTCTTGGTTTTCTTACTGATTTTTGATGATTGAGTTGATTTAAATAAAAAAATTATTATTATGTTTTAAATTAAATAGTTTTACATCCAAATCAGCAGTTTATCTGATGCTTTAATTTAAGTGCAATGTTATTTTCTTCACCCAAATGATTTCTAAAATAAATTTATTTCTTTATTGATTTCTTACTTGATTTAAAAAATTTAAACTCACTTTAGTGGAATAATTGATCATGTGGATCTTATATACATTGATATTATTGGCAGAAATACTATTAATGCATTATAGGCGTCGACCCAAAATTTCACCACAGGCGTCATGATGGCACTTAGTCTCTAAGACTAGGTAAACCAATTACAATTTATGTGGAATTTCAGAAGTTAGAAATTCCAGAGTGATGTGGGAGCGTATCACTATGGATTTTGTTGTTGGGCTCCCACGAACTCAGAGAAAGTTTGACGCATTATGAGTCATTGTGGATAGGTTGACCAAGTCAGCACATTTCATTCCAGTAGCAGTTACCTATTCTTCAGAGCGATTAGCGGAGATTTATATTTGCGAGATTGTCCTCCTTCTCGGTGTGCCCGTGTCTATCATTTCTGATCGAGGTACGCAGTTCACCTCGCACTTCTGGAGGGTTGTACAGTTTGATTTAGGCACGCAGGTTAAGTTGAGTACAACATTTCATCCATCGACAGATGGACAGTCAAAGCGCACTATTCAGATATTAGAAGATATTCTTGGCGCTTGTGTTATAGACTTTGGAGGTTCTTGGGATCAGTTCTTGCCACTTGCGAAATTTGCCTATAATAACAGCTAACAATCGAGCATTTAGATGGCTCCATATGAAGCATTATACGTGAGGTGATATCGTTCGCCAGTTGGCTGGTTTGAACCGGGAGAGGCTCGATTGTTGGTACCGATTTGGTACAGGATGCCTTGGATAAGGTCAAGATTATTCAGGATCTTCTTTGCACACAGTCTAGGCAAAAGAGTTATGCTGATCATAAAGTTCATGATGTTGCATTCATGGTTGGAGAAAGAGTATTGCTCTGGGTTTCACCTATGAAGGGTGTAATGAGGTTCGGAAAGAAGGGCAAGTTGAGCGCTAGGTATATTGGACCCTTTAAAATTCTTGAAATGGTGGGTGAAGTAGCCTACAAGCTTGCATTACCACCTATTTTATCAGCAGTTCATCCGGTATTTCATGTGTTTATGCTCCAGAAATATCATGGTGATCCGTCCCATGTATTAGATTTCAGCTCAGTCCAATTGGACAAAGATTTGACTTATGAAGAGGAGCCAATAACTATTCTAGCCCGACAGGTCCGACAGTTGAGGTCTAAGAGTTATCCTCCAGTTCGGGTGCAATGGAGAGGTCAGTCGATTGATGCATCTACCTGGGAGTTCGAGTCAGACAAGCGGAGTAGATATCCACACCTTTTCACTAGCTTAGGTAATTTTCTAATTCTGTTCGAGGACGAACGTTTGTTTTAGAGGTGGAGAATGTGATGATACGATAGGCCATTTTTAAATTTAATAACTATTTCTCTATTCTTAAACCTCAAATAGTACCATTCAGCTTTTCTCGACTTGCGTGCACAATCCGTAAAATTTTTGAAAAGTTTTTATGTGAAAAATTGATTTAAATGTGAAATAGTGCTTCAAAACTCATTTGAGTTGATTTTGGTCAACGTTTTGAGCAAGCAGACCCGGATCAGTATTTTGACAGTTCTGGTAGGTCCGTATCGTGATTTGGGACTTGGGTATATGCATGAAATTTAAATTGGAGGCCTCTAGCATAAGTTATCACCATTTATTGAAAATTTGAAGTTTGGAAGGCTAAAGATTTCAATAGATTGACCACGGATTTGCCTTTATTGATATCGGGGTCGGAACCCAATTCTAGAAATTGAAATAGTTCTGTTATGTTATTTATGACTTGTGCGCCAAATTTGAAGTCATTCTGGATTAGTTTAGCATGTTTAGGCACAAGTTTTGTAAATTAAAGAGTTTGAAACTCAAAAGTCCGAATCGAGGTGTGAATTGTAATTTCGCCATTGTTTGACGTAATTTGACACCCCGAGTAAGTCCGTATTATATTACAGGACTTGTTTGTATATTCGGAAGGAGTCCTGAGTACCCCGAGTGTGATTCAGATCGAAATCGGATCAAATTTTGGACTTAAGAAAATTCTAGAAGTTGCTGCTTCTGGTGTGTTCGCTTCTGCGAAGCCTTGGCCGTAGAAGCGGCTCCGCAGAAGCGTGAAGTCCGTTGCAGAAGCAGAAAAGGGGAAGGGGCAGCCTCCTCGCCGAAGCGGACGATTCTTCGCAGAAGCGAGTCTGCAGAATCAGACTCTTGTCCGCAGAAGTGAGCCAGCTCGCAGAAACGACCACAATCTCTGCAAAAGCGAGCTCGCAGATGCGACCCCTGTGCCCGCATATGTGAAAAAACCTGGGCAGAACCCATAAAATCGAGGGTTAGCTATTTTTACTCATTTTTAAGTTTTGAGTCTCGGATTTGGGCGATTTCAAAGGGGGTTTTCATGTCTTCGACTTGGGTAAGTGTTCTATACCTGAAAGTGAATATATTTCATAACTCCATGCTTATATTCATCGTTTATTTTATATTTAGATGGAAGAAAGTTGAAATGTTTATAAAATCTTCCAAAAATATAAAATGAAGATTTGGAGGTCAATCCCATATCGAATTCGATAATTTTTGTATGGTTTAACTCGTATCGGATCGGGTGTTCGGATTTCATGAGCTTTTTCAGGATTCGAGACTTGGGTCCCACTATCGATTTTGAAAATGAATTTCGGATTTTAATCCAGAAAATTTGTAAATTCATATGGAATTAATTCGTACGATTCGTGTTGAGTATATTGAATTATTTGTGACTAGATTTGAAGCTTCTGGACATGAATTCGCGAGGAAAAGGTTTATTGGAATCTTGAAATTGGTTGCGAAGCGGGGTAAGTGTCGTGGTTAACCTTGACTTGAGGGAATAAAACCCTTGAATTATTTGTTACGTGAAATTCATGGGAACGACATATAGGCTAGGTGATGAGTGTCTATACGTCGTCAAATTAATTGTTTGCATAATGTTTTGAAAATCATAAATTATTTTAAATTATGAATTAATTATTATATAAATTATTTCTCTCATATTCCTTGTTCAATATTATACCTTGAATCCATGCTATAATTGCTATATGCTTATTTGATTTATGTGACTTAATTGCTACTTGACATTTAGCATACTAATTATTAAATTGCATATTTGCTCCTTAATTTCCACAACTAATTGCTACTTGTCATCACTTATTTCTAAATAAAACATAATTATTGTATGCTTGTTGTCTTATAATATCATATTAATTGTTGAATTTATTGGAGTAATTTCTTTTATAAGAATTGATAAATTATATTATTTGAGGAGTGGGTTGCACACCGCAACATAAATGAAAGTGAATATATTGGAGGAGCGGGTTGCACGCTGCAACAGAATTGATTGAAATGAATATATTGGAGGAGTGGGTTTCACCGCGCAACAGAATTGATTGAAATGAATATATTGGAGGAGCAGGTTACACGCCGCAACAGGATTAAATGAAAATGAATATATTATGGGATCGGGTTACACGCCGCAACGGAAACTTATTGAAATAATAATTGATTTTGACTACCGAGTTGGCTTTAGCTGTTGAAATGAGTTACCTATTTTATTTCTAGTATTGTTATTATTATTATTATTTCGTACAAGTTAATGTAAGTGACATGCCTTAGCCTCATCACTACTTCGTCGAGATTAGGTTCGGCACTTACTAGGTACATGGGGTCAGTTGTACTCATACTACACTCTGCACTTCTTGTGCTGATATCAGAGTTGGTCCCAGTGGCGTACAATAGATTTGCTCAGATTCACCTATTCGCAAGAGACTTGAAGTATAACTGCATGGCGTTCGCAGTTCTGAAGTCCCCTTCCACTTTATCATAGCTGTGTATTTCTTTCAGACAACTTTATTTTTATTCAGACCTTTATTTGTATTATTCTAGTAGCTCGTGCACTTGTGACACCAGTAATGGAATGGTATTTAGACATCGCTATTATTATGGATTATTCACTTTATTTCAGACTTTATTTTCGCATTTGTTTCTTTGTTATTAAATAATTTAAAATTGTTTAAGAATGGCTAATGTTATTCTAACGTTGGCTTGCCTAGAAAGTGAAATATTAGGCAACATCACGGTCCCGAAGGTGGGAATTTCGGGTCGTGACATTAAGTTATCGATACTATCTTTTTACATAATGTTGTTGATATGTATCAAAATTGTATTAAGAGAGTAAGTTTTGATTGGAATTTTAGAGAAAAAGAAGTATACACGACAAGCAAAATATATACAAATAAGATACAAAATATATACAAAAGACATATTGTATAACATTTGTATAAAAATTATATTTAAATTGTATGATATTGTAGTTGTATTTAACTGGGTAGAAATAATCTCACGACCCAATTTTCTATAGGTAGTGATGGCGTCCAACATCGCAGCTAGGCAAGTCAACTAGTGATTTAAACATATAATTATTTCTTTAAAAATTAACCGAGTAATCAAACTCTTCAAAATTTCAAAATTTAAGAAATATATAAGAAAATAATATAAATTAGAACCCAAGTAAAATAATTTAAATCCACAAATTCTACTAGTGTGTGTGCCAAGACCAGGTTTCATAAGTGTATGAGTATCTAGTAGATTATACAAAATTCTAAATACTATCTGAAATAAAATAGACAGAATACAAATACAAGAGGAGACTCAAGGGCTGCAGAACGACTCAAGAAGCAGCTCACCACTAAGTCTCGGGGTATCTGGGGTATGCTCCGGTAGGTCCTCCGATAGTACCTGTCTCAGGCCCTGCACAAAAAGTGCAGCAAGCGTAGCATGAGTACACAAACAACATGTACCCAATAAGTATCAAGCCTAATATCGAATAAGTAGTGACGAGAGGTCGACTTTGACACTCACTAAGGGTCAATAATATCATAATAGATTATAATTAATTAAACATTATTTTTAGGTAACAACAAAAATTTTATTAACAAGCAGAAACAATTAATTCCTTACATTTCAATAATTTTCAATTTATCAATTAACTTCACAAGCAGCAATTAAAATATCAAGGTATCGTGTAATTATTATTATTAGGCATGATTTCTACTGAGGTCGTACGACCCAATCCAGAGTGCCGTGTACACTGCCGAGGGACGTGCGGTGCGATCAATTGATGCATCTATACTGCCGAGGCGTTCGACCCGCTCCACAAGAAAGGATGACAATTTCTTATGAACCTCCGGAATGAGAAGTTATTAATATTAACACGTAGGGTGTTCAATCTCTATTAACTATTCAATAATTTACACAAAACTCCGAGTATATGAAGTTTCGATCTTTTACCATTTCCTGAAACAATTTACAACATAATTCTAGTAATTTAATTAAATAAAAGGAGCAATTATCGTAAGTAATTCATGATTTGAGTCTTAAACTAACCGAATATTAACATAATTAGTAGCTACGCATGGACTCTCGTCACCTCGTGCGTACGTAGTCCCCACAATTAGCAGCAATTATTAATATGAATCACTTATGGGGTAAATTCTCTCTTACAAAGTTAGGCAAGAGACTTACCTTGTCTCAAAACCCACTTCCCGATCAGAATTTCGCGAAAAATCTCAATTTAGTGCCAAAAAAATCTGAAACTATCCAAAGGTTATATAAAATAATTAATACATGCTCAATAATTCGAAATTAGACTATTAAATAAATTACCCTATCCAAAAATGATAAATTCCTAAAATTTATCCTGGACCCACGTGCCCGGATTCTGAAAATATTTGGAGAAAAACGTTACCCATAATCTCAAGAACTCAAATATATAATTTCCATCCAATTCCATAACCATTTTCGTGGTTAAAATCTCATTTTTGTAAAAAGCTAGGTTTTTCATCTAAACCCTTGATTTACAGGTTATAATCTACCCATAATCTATGTATTTAACTCAAAGTGTGTAGAATTAACTAACCTCCAAATTTCTAGTTGAAATCCTCTCTCAAAAAGCTCCATAATTGCCCAAGAATGGAGAAAATAGGCTCAAAAATGGCCGAGCCCTGATTTTTAAACAATTCTGCCACGCAGCATTTTTGCATCTGCGGCTCCGCATCTGCGAAAAATGCATCGCAGATGCCGCTTCACCCTAAGCCGGCCCCGTCCGCTTCTGCGGCATGTACATCGCACATGCGATGTGCTTCTTCGGCTTGTACATGCGCATCTGCGCCCTGTCCGCTTCTGCGGTGCTTTTCACACACCTGCGGGCTCGCACCTACGGCTGGACAAGTGCAGGTGCGGTTGTAGCAGAAGTTAGAAGCTTCAGCTGCTGCTCCAAGGTCCAAAATCAATCCGAGCCTCGTCCGGTTAACACCCGAGGTCCCCGGGGCCCCGCCCGAACGTACCAACAAGTGTAAAATCATCAAACGGGCTCGCTCAATCCCTCGAAACGTGTAAAACAACATCAAAACTAAGAATTATATCTCAAACCAAATTGATTCAACTTAGAATTTTTAAATTCTTCAAACTTAGTCTGAACGCGCCGAAACATATTTAAACTACTCGGAATGACACCAAATTTTACGTGCATGTTTTAAATCACCATACGGAGCTAGTCTCAAGCTCGGAATTCCAAATGGACCTCAATTACTCCAAAACCTACTTCAAACCAAATGTAAAGAACATTAAACCATCAAATATTTGATTTTCACTATTAAGCGCCGCAATGCTCCCGGATTGTCCAAAACCGGATTTGAACTTACGCCCAAGTCCAAAATCATCATACAAATATATTGGAACCGTCAAATCCCAATTCAGGGGTCATTTTCTCAAAATGTTGATCGAAGTCAAACTTAGCATTTTAAGGCCAACTTAAAGAACCAAGTATTCCGATTTCAACCCGAACACTTCCAAATCCCGAACCAACCGTCCCCGCAAGTCATAAATTAATAAAAGCACAAACAAGGAGTTTTATTTTGGGGAACATGATTCTAAAGTCAAAATGACTGGTTGGGTCATTACATTCTCCACCTCTTAAACAAACGTTCGTCCTTGAACGGGTTTAGAATTATACCTGGCATGCTGAATAAGTGTGGATATTTGCACCGCATGTCCTTCTCGGCCTCCCAAGTCACTTCCTCGACTGGTTGGCCACTCCACTAGACTTGTACTGCAGAAATTTCCTTGGACCTCAACTAGCGAACATGTTTATCAACAATGGCAATTGGTTCTTCTTCATAACTCAATCTCTTATATAGCTTAACCGTGCTGAAGTCTAACACATGTGATAGGTCAGCATGATACTTCCGGAGCATAGATACATGGAAAACCGGATGAACTCCTGATAGACTGGGAGGCAAAGCAAGCGCATAAGCAACCTCCCCAACTCGTCTCAATACCTCAAATGGTCCTATAAGCCTTGGGCTCAACTTGCCCTTCTTCCCAAATCTCATGATTCCCTTCATCGGCGAAACCTTCAAGAGAACCTTTTCACCCACCATAAATGATAAATCACGCGCTTGCTTATCCGCGTAACTTTTCTGTCTGGATTGTGCTGTACGAAGTCGCTCCTGAATTAATTTTACCTTTTCCAAGGAATCCTTTACCAAATCAGTTCCATGTAACTTAGCCTCACCGGGTTCAAACCATCTGATGGGTGAACGACATCGCCGACCATATAAAGCCTCAAATGGAGCCATCTTGATGCTGGATTGGTAATTGTTATTGTAAGCAAACAAGGCCAAAGGCAAGAAACGATCCCACTGACCTCCAAAGTCAATCACACATGCCCTGAGCATATCCTCCAAAATTTGAACTGTCTGCTCTGACTGCCCGTCGATCTGCGGATGAAAGGCTGTGCTGAGCTCTACGCGGGTCTCGAATTCACTCTATACTAATCTCGAGACATGTGAAGTAAACTGAGGGCTTCTGTGTGATATGATAGAAATTGTCACACTGTGCAACCGAACTATTTCTTGAATATAAATCTGGGCCAACCTCTCCGAAGTATACGTAGTCACAACCAAACTAAAGTGTGCCGAGTTGGTCAACCTGTCAACAATGACCCAAGCTGCATCAAACTTCCGCAAGGTCTGCGGCAACCCAACTACAAAGTCCATAGTAATGCGTTCCCATTTTCACTCTGGTATAGTCATCTGCTGAAATAGGCCACCTGGCCTCTGGTGCTCATATTTAACTTGCTGGCAAGTTAGACACCTAGATAAATACTCAACTATGTCCTTTTTCATCCTCCGCCACCAATAATGCTGCCTCAAGTCATGGTACATATTCGTAGCACCTGGATGAATAAAATACTGAGAACTATGTGCCCCCTCTAGAATCCTTTTCCTTAGTCCATCCACATTAGGAACACAAATAATCCTGGAATCGCAGAACACCATCCGCACCAATAGTAACTTCCTTGGTACCACCCCGTAGTACCGTTTCTCGAAGAACCATTAAAAGTGGATCATCATACTGGCGAGCCTTGATCTACTCAGATAATGAATCTTGGGACACAACACATGCAAGAACTCGGTTGGGCTCTAAAATATCTAGCCTCACAAGTCTGTTAGCTAAGGACTGAATATACAAAGCTAATGGCCTCTCCTCTGCTGAAATGAAAGGCAAACTACCGATACTCTCCGCCTTTCTACTCAAGGCATATGCAACTACATTCGCTTTGCCCGGGTGATACAGGATAGTAATATCATAATCTTTTAGTAACTCAAGTCATCTACGCTGCCTCAAATTTAGGTCCCTCTGTTTGAACAAATGCTGTAAACTGTGATGGTCAATGTAAACTTCACAAGACACCCCATAAAGATAATGCCTCCAAATCTTAAGAGCGTGAACAATTGCATCTAACTCCAAATCATGTACCGGGTAATTCTTCTCGTGGGGTTTCATCTGACTCGAAGCATATGCAATAATTCGCCCCTCCTGCATTAATACACAACCCAAACCAACGCGTGAAGTGTCACAATATATTGTATACATCCCCAAACCGAAAGGCAACACTAATACTAGCATTGTAGTCAATGTTGTCTTGATCTTCTGAAAGCTCACCTCACAATCATCAGACCATCAGAACGAAGCACCCTTCTGGGTTAATTTGGTCAAAGGTGCTGCAATAGATGAAAACCCTCCACGAACTGATGATAATAATATGCTAATCCAATGAAACTCCTGATCTCAGTCGCCGAAGTGGGACGTTGCCAATGCTGAACTACCTCGATCTTTTTGGGATCAACTTTAATGCCTTCACCTGATACAATATGTCTAAAAAATGACATGAAATTTAGCCAAAACTCACACTTGGAGAACTTAGCATATAGCTTTTGTTCCCGCAAGGTCTGTAGCACCACTCTCCTATGTTGCTCGTGCTCTTCCTTACTGCGCGAGTAAATCAAAATGTCATCAATGAAGACAATAACAAACGAATCAATATATGGCCTGAATACCCTGTTCATCAAATCCATAAACACCACTGGGGCGTTAGTTAACCCGAAAGACATCACTAGAAACTCATAATGACCATATCTAGTCCGGAAAGAAGTTTTCGAAACATCCGAATCCCGAATCTTCAACTGATGGTACCCCGACCTCAAGTTGATCTTAGAGAACACCCTAGCACCCTGCAACTGGTCAAATAGATCATCAATACGCGGCAACAGGTACTTATTCTTAATAGTCACTTTGTTCAATTGGCAATAATCAATACACATTCACATCGTTCCATCCTTCTTCTTCACAAATAACACTGGTACACCCCAAGGCGATACATTCGGTCTGACGAACTCTTTGGCTAGTAAGTCCTCAAGTTTTTCTTTCAATTCTTTCGGAGCCATGCAATACGGTGGGATAGATATAGGCTGGGTATCTGGAGCCAAGTCTATACAGAAATCAATATCAATATCTAGTGGCATGCCTGGAAGATCTGATGGAAATACATCGGAGAACTCCCGAACTACAGGCACTAAATCAATAGTTGGAGTCTCTGCAGTAGTATCCCGAACATAGGCTAGATAAGCCAAACAACCCTTGTCAACCATGTGTTGAGCCTTCATGAAATAAATAACCTGATTAGATAAACTAACAGACAAACCCTTCCACTCCAGCCTAGGCAATGCTGGAATAGACAAGGTAACAATCTTGGCATGGCAATCTAGGATGGCATGATATGGAGATAACCAATCCATGCCTAGGATGATTTCAAAGTCGGTCAACTCAAGTAATAGAAGATCTGCTCTAGTTTCATAACCACAGAATGTAATAATGCAGGACCGGTAGATCCGATCCATAACAACAGAATCGCCCACAGGAGTGGACACATAAACATGAGTACTCAAAGACTCCCGAGAAACACCAAGGAAATGAGCAAATAGATATGACACATATGAATACGTAGATCCTGGATCAAATAATACGGAGGCATCTTTGCCGCAAATAGAAATAATACATGTAATCACGGCATCTGAGGCCTCTACATCTGTTCTGGACCGAAAAGCATAGAACCGAGCTGGAGCGCCAACTGGCTGGCCTCCACCCGGCTGACCTCCACATCTAGGATGACCCTTACCCACATGTCCTTCACCTCTTGGTGGTCGGACGGCTGGTGGATCAACTGGTGCGGTAATCATAGGCTGCTGACCCTGCTGCACTGGTCTACCCTGAAGCTTGGGGCAGAATCTCTGCATGTGACTAGGATCCCCGCACTCGTAACAACTCTTCGATGCGATGGGCTGCTGACTAAGAGTTTGGCCCTGGTGACCTGAATACCCACAGTACGAACAAAGAATAGCTGATGGGTGATAAGAACTCTCTGGCATAGCACTGAAATAAGGTCACACTGGAGCACCCCGAGGAGGCAGTGGTGCTGGATATGGGGTCCTCCTGGACTTCCCTCTCACGAACTGGCCTCTACCCCCATATGGAGCACCTCTAAACTCTCCAAAATATCTAAACCTTTTATCTCATAACCTTCTCTCGGCTACGCTGACGCACGCCCTCAATCCTCCAGGCTATCTCCATAACCAACTCATAAGAAGTACCCATCTCAACCTCTCGGGCCATAGTATCCTGAATGCCAATATGTAAACCCGCAACATACCTCTGCACTCTCTCCGCCTCAGTAGGGAGTATCAAAAGTGCATGGAGAATAACTCAAAGAACCTCGTCTCATAGTCGGTCACGGACATCTAACCCTGCTGGATCTGCTCAAACTGAAATCGCAACTCTTCCCTCTGGGAGGGTGGACTATACCTGTCCAGGAAAATACTGGTGAACCTGTCCCAAGTCATGGGAGGAGAATCTGCTGGTCTTCCAAGAAGATAAGACTTCCACCATATACGGGCTCTTCCCTCCTGCTGAAAAGTAGCAAAGTCTACCCCGTGAGACTCTAATATCCTCATGTTGTGCAGTTTGTTCCTGCACTGATCAATGAAGTCCTGGGGATCCTCATGTCGCTCACCCCTAAAGACAGGAGGATGCAATCTAGTCTATCTGTCTAATAGCTTCCGCAGCTAGTTTGGGCTCAAGTGTAGCTGCTGCCACTAGCTGGACTCCACCTACAGGTAGTGCACCATGGGTCTGATATACAGCAACTGCCTGCCCATGAGCCTGTGTGGTAGGGGTCTGTGCTCCCCCGCCCGCCTGAGATGTGGTTGGGTCTGCCGGAAATAAACTGGCTTGAGTTATAGTGTCCATGAACCACAGCATACGACCCATGACCTCTTGGAATCTAGGTGCAGACATAAAATCCAACGGAGCTGTCTCTGCTACCGGCACCTCGCCTTGTTCCTCAATAATAGGATCCTCTGTTGGACCCACTGGTGGCATAACTATAATAACTCTGGGACGTCCTCGTTCCCTACCATGGGCTGGAGCCCTACCACGGCCTCTATCTCGGCCTCTAACAACAGGGGGGTAGCTCTTCCCTGGTCTGGAACCTTATTAGAGTGCATTCTCACCATCTGTGAGAGAATAAGAGAAAGATATTTAGTACTACCTTATTTACACGATGGGAGATAAAGAAAGATAGTTTTCCTAACACCCTATAGCCTCTCGAAGATAAGTACAGACGTCACTGTACCGATCCGCAAGACTCCATTAGGCATGCTCATAACTTGTGAGCCCCACGTGAACCTAGTGCTCTGATACCATGTTGTCACAACCCAATTTCCTATATGTCGTGATGGCTCCCAACATCGCAGCTAGGCAAGCCAACTAGTGATTTAAACATATAATTATTTCTTTAAAAATTATCCGAGTAATCAAACTCTTCGAAATTTCAAAATTTTAGAAAGATATGAGAAAATAATATAAACTAGAACCCAAGTAAAATAATTTAAATCCATAAATTCTACTAGTGTGTGTGCCAAGACCTAGTGTCATAATTGTATGAGCATCTAGTGGATTATACAAAATTCTAAATACTGTCTGAAATAAAATAGATAGAATACAAATACAAGAGGAGACTCAAGGGCTGCAGAACGACTCAAGAAACAGCTCACCACTAAGTCTCGGAGTATCAGGGATATGCTCCGGTAGGTCCTCCGATAGTACCTGTCTCAGGCCTTACACAAAAAGTGCAGCAAGCGTAGCATGAGTACGTAAATAGTGTGTACCCAGTAAGTATCAAGCCTAATCTCGAAGAAGTAGCGACGAGAGGTCGACTTTGACACTCACTAAGGGTCAATAATTTCATAATAGAATATAATTAATTAAACAAGATTTTTAGGTGACCAACAATAATTTTATTAATAAGCAGAAACAATTAATTCCTTATATTTCAATAATTTTCAATTTATCAATTCATTTCACAAGCAGTAATTAAAATATCAAGGTATCGTGTAATTATTATTATTAGGCACGATATTTGCCGAGGTCGTACGACCCCAGAGTGTCGTGTACACTATCGAGGGACGTGCGGCGATATCCATAGATGCATCTATACTGCCGAGGTGTTCGTCCCGCTCCACAAGATAGGAGGATAATTTCTTATGAACCTCCGGAATGAGAAGTTATTAATATTAACACGTAGGGTGTTCAATCTCTATTAACAATTCAATAATTTACACAGAACTCCGAGTATATGTAGTTTCGATTTTTTACTATTTTCTCAAACAATTTACAACATAATTCCAGTAATTTAATTAAATAAAAGGAGCAATTATCGCAAGTAATTTATGATATAAGTCCTAAACTACCTGGACATTAACATAGTTAGTAGCTACGCACGGACTCTCGTCACCCCGTGCATACGTAGCCCCCACAATTAGCAGCAATTATTAATATGAATCATATGTGGGGGAAATTCCGTCTTACAAGATTAGGCAAGAGACTTACCTTGTCTCAAAGCCCACTTCCCTATCACAATGTCGCGAAAAATCTCAATTTAGTGCCGAAAAAATCCGAAACTATACAAAAGTTATATAAAATAATGAATACATGCTCAATAATTCAAAATTAGACTATTAAATAAATTACCCTATCCAAAAACGGTAAATTCCTAAAATTCACCTCTGTCCCACAACCCCGGATTCTAGAAATGTTTGGAGGAAAATGTTACCCATAATCTCAAGAACTCAAACATACAATTTCCATCCAATTCCATAACCATTTTCGTGGTTAAAATCTCATATTTGTCAAAACCTAGGTTTTTCATCTAAACCCTTGATTTCAAAGATTTACAAGTTATAATCTACCCATAATCTATGTATTTAACTCAAAATGTGTAAAATTAACTTACCTCCAATTTGCTAGTTGAAATCCTCTCTCAAAAAGTTCCAAAATCGCTCAAGAATGGAGAAAATGGCCTCAAAAAGGCTGAGCCCCGATTTTTAAACAATTCTGCCAAGTAGCATTTTTGCATTTGCGGCTGGCAAGCCACTTCTACAGCTCCGCATCTGCGGAAAATGCATCGCAGCTGCGGCTTTACCCTAAGCCGGCCCCGTCCGCTTCTGCGGCTTGTACATCGCATAGCGATGCGCTTCTGCGGCTTGTATATGCGCATCTGTGCCTAGTCTGCTTCTGCGGTGCTATTCACACACATGCGAGCTCGCACCTGCGACTGGCCAAGCGAAGGTGCGGTTGCAGTAGAATCTGGAAGCTTCAGCTGCTGCTCCAAGGTCCAAAATCAATTCGAGCCTCGTCCGGTTAACACCCAAGGCCTCGCCCGAACGTACCAACAAGTTTGAAATCATCAAACGAACTTGCTTGAACCCTCAGAACTTGTAAAATAACATCAAAACTAAGAATCATACCTCAAACCAAATTGATTCAACTTAGAATTTTTAAATTCTTCAAACTTACTCCGAACGCGCCGAAACATACTTAAACTACTCTGAATGACACCAAATTTTGCATGCATGTCTTAAATCACCATACGGAGCTAGTCTCAGACTCGAAATTCCAAACGGACCTCAATTACTCCAAAACCTACTCCAAATCAAATTTAAAGAACATTAAACCTTCAAATAGTTGATTTTCACTATTAAGCGCCAAAATGCTCTCGGGTTGTCCAAAACCCGATTCGAACATACGCCCAAGTCCAAAATGATCATACGAACCTATTGGAACCATCAAATCCCGATTCCGGGGTTATTTTTTTAAAATATTGACCGAAGTAAAATTTAGCATTTTAAGGCCAACTTAAGGAACCAAGTGTTCCGATTTAACCCAAACACTTTCAAATCCCAAACCAACCATCCCCGCAAGTCATAAATTAATAAAAACACATACATAGAGTTTTATTTAGGGGAACGGGGTTCTAAAAGTCAAAATTACCGGTTGGGTCACTACAAATAATGTACGAAAGTTATAGATAAGTTGTATAATATATAATTAGTTGTATGAAATATGTTTTTACTATGTATATTGTTGTAGATATTTAAATTTACATTAAATTTGTACGAAATTTATTTTTAATTTGTATGTTGATGTACCATATATTTTTCTTTTCTTTGTTGATTTGATCTTCTCTGAAGTTCTAGGAGATACTAAATTTTATTCAGCTGCAACATTCGATGTAGGTTTTTCGTTGCCTGCTTTTGGAGACATTACCTTCTATTGGTTGTCCAAATATTTTAGTCTTTGGTTCTTGCTCACTGATCAGATGATGTTTTCTCTAGTGTGTCGATACGTGGTGACCTATCAACTATTGGTGTTGATAGTACTTTCCTATCTGGACTATCAACAAAGAAAAACCATTATACTGCAGCAACACATTAATGATCGCAGAAATACTATTAATGCACAAAACCTAAATGCTTTTTAAATTGGCAAATGACATGTTGAGTTGGTAATATGTAATTGTCACAACCCGAAATTTTCACCTTCGGGACCGTAATGGCGCTTAACATTTCATTTGCTAGGCAAGCCAACATTAAAATAATTTAACCATTTTTAACAATTCATTTTAATTAAATAGTAATGAAACCAAAAACTGGAATAATATCTGATTTAAATAAACAAACCAAAATAATAACGATGTCTAAATACCATCCCAGAACTAGAGTCATAAGTGTACAAGCTTCTAGAATAATACAAACAAGGGTCTGAATAAAAATAAAATTTTCTGAAAGAAAGTACACACCTAAGCCAAAGTAGAAGGGGACTTCAGAGATGCGAACGCTGTGCAGCTATACTTCAAGTCTCCTATGATAGTTAAATCTGAGCAATTCTACAGTGCGCCGCTCGGACCAACTCCAGTATCTGCACAAGAAGTGCAGAGTGTAGTATGAGTACAACCGACCCCATGTACTTTGTAAGTACCGAGCCTAACCTCGACGAAGTAGCGACGAGGCTAAGGAATGTCGCTTACATTAACCTGTACGCAATAATAATAATAATAATAATAATAATAATAATAATAATAATAATAATAATAATAATAATAATAATAATAATAATAATAATAATAATAATAATAATAATAATAATAATAATAATAATAATAATAATAATAATAATAATAATAATAATAATAATAATAATAATAATAATAATAATAATAATAACAGAAAAATGAGTAAGACCGCTAAATCATATCAATAATTGAAGTCAATTCAACAGTCATAAACCTTCAATTAATTTCTGTTACGGCGTGCAACCCGCTCCAACAATATAAATTTAGAATAAAATCCGTTGCGGCGTGCAACCCGATCCAATAATATAATCTTTCAATTTAATTCCGTTGCGGCGTGCAACCCACTCCTACAATATAAAATTTGAATTAAATTTCATTGCGGCGTGCAACCCGCTCCAACAATATAAACTTAAAATAAATCTGTTGCAACCCACTCCAACAATATAATTTAACAATTCTTAAACGTAAAAGTGCTCCAATAAATACCACATTCAATAAGATATTATTAGGCAACAAGGAATACAATGATTATGATTTATTTAGGAAATAATTAATAACAAGTAGCAATTAATTATGAAAATTAGGGAGAAAATAGGCAATTTAATATTTAATACGCTAAATATCAAGTAGCAATTAAGATACATAAGTCAAATAAGCATGTAGAAATTATAGCGTGAATTCAAGACATAATATTGGACAAGGAATATGAGAGAAATAATTAATATAATAATTAATACATGATTTAAAATTATTTATGATTTTCAGATAAATAGGCAAAAAATCAATTTGACGACGTATAGACACTCGTCACCTCGCCTATACGTCGTTACACATGAAATTCATGCAACAAATAATTCAAGGATTATATTCCCTCAAGTCAAGGTTAACCACGAAACTTACCTCGTTTTGTAATTTCAAGTGATCACTCGACCACAACCTTTCCTTTCGAATTAGTCTCAGAACAATCAAACCTATCAAATTATTGGCCAACAATTCAATTGGAGCTTTAAAAATTATTCGTAATTAGAAAGAGACGTAATTTAAGTCATTTTTGGAAAGGTTAACAAAAAGTCAATGTGGTCCCACTTTTTGGAACCCGATGAAAAATCACGAAATTTGGACACCCCTTCCGATTCAAGTTCAACCATACTAAAGTTATCGAATTCCGACATCGGATTGTCTTCAAATCTTAATTTTTTGTTTTTGGAAAGTTTTACAAAAATTCCAATTTCTTCCATCTAAATCCGAAATAAACGATGAATATAAATATGGATTTATGAAATATAATCACTTTCGGATATAGAACACTTACCTAAGTCGAAGTCATGAAAAACCCTGTTGGAATCGCCCAAATCCGAGACTCAAAACTCAAAAATGAGCAAAAATGGCTAACACCTGATTTTATGTAGTATGTCCAGCATTTTCGCATCTGCAGACTCGCATTTGCGAGACAAAGCTCGCATTTCCGATGCCAGGCTTCCAGGGCAGTAGCCGCACCTGCACAAGGTGTGTCTTACCTGCAGCATCGCAGAAGTGACGAGCTAACCGCAGAAGCGGTCTGCTACCATAGAAGTGATTCTCCCTTCGCAGAAGCGATTGTGCATCTGTGCAACATTACTCCGTAGAAGTGGATAATCATTCCAGTGCTCAGGTCAAAGAAGCGACGAATTCCACGTAGAAGCGGGGCCGTACTTGCGCTCCAAAAGTCGCAGGTGCGAAACACCAAAATCAGACCTGCAAATCTTTACCAATATGGTCTGAAACGTG
The DNA here is from genome assembly GCF_000390325.3 of Nicotiana tomentosiformis. Lineage (NCBI taxonomy): Eukaryota > Viridiplantae > Streptophyta > Magnoliopsida > Solanales > Solanaceae > Nicotiana > Nicotiana tomentosiformis. Next base: position 18,960,134 of record NC_090823.1, read on the forward strand.
TCCGAAACTCACCCGAGCCTCTCGGGACCTCGTCCGAATATTCCAATAAGTCCAGCAACATAATACGGACTTACTCGGGGTCTCAAATCATGTCAAATAATATCGAAATTACAATTCACACTTCGATTCAGACTTATGAGTTTGAAGCTTTTCAGTTTATAAAACCCGCACCGAAACGTATAAAATGAATCCGGTATGATTTAAAATTTGGCGCACAAGTCATAAATGACAAAACAGAGCTATTCCAACTCTCAGAATCTCAATCATTGTCCGGTATCGATAAAGTCACATTCACAGTCAAACTTTGGAAGTCTTTAGCCTTTAGGTTTCTAGTTTCCGTTAAATGGCGATAATTCAAGCTAGGGACCTCCAAATTCGATTTCGGGCATATGCTCAAGTCCCAAATCAAGATATGGACCCACATAAACTGTTAAAATACTGATCCGAGCCCGTTTTCTCAAAACGTTGACGGAAGTCAACTCAAATGAGTTTTGAAGCTCCATTTCACAGTTTAATCAATTTTTCACATAAAAACTTTCCGAAAAAATTTACGGACAGCGCACGCAAGTCGAGAAATGCTAAAAGGTGTTATTCAAGGGGTAAAAATATAGAAATGAATGTTTAAAATTAAAGATGATATATTGGGTCATCACATTCTCCACTTCTAAAACACACGTTCGTCCTCGAATAGAATTAGAAAATTAGCTGAGCTGGTGAAAAGGTGTGAATATCTACTCTGCATATCCGACTCGTATTCCCAGTTAGCTGCCTTAATAGACTGACCTCTCCATTGCACCCGAACTGAAAGATAACTCTTAGACCTCAACTATCGGACCTGTCGGGCTAGAATAACTATCGGATCCTCCTTATAAGTCAAATCTTTGTCCAATTGGACTGAGCTGAAATCTTACACATGGGATGGATCACCATGATACTTCCTGAGCATAGACACATGGAACATCGGATGAACTGTTGATAAGCTAGGTGGTAGCACAAGCCTGTAGGATACTTCACCCACCCTTTCAAGAATTTTAAAGGGTCCGATATACCTAGGGCTCAACTTGCCCTTCTTTCCGAATCTCATTACACCTTTTATAGGTGAAACCCGGAGCAATACTCTTTCTCCTTCCATGAATGCAACGTCACGAACTTTACATTCAGTATAACTCTTTTGCCTAGACTGAGCTGTGCGAAGTCGATCCTGAATAATCTTGACCTTGTCCAAGGCATCCTATACCAAATCGGTACCCAACAACCGAGCCTCACCCGGTTCAAACTAGCCAACTAGCGAACAACATCGCCTCCCGTATAATTCTTCATAGGGAGTCATCTGAATGCTCGACTGGTAGCTTTTATTATAGCAAACTCCGTAAGTGGCAAGAACTGATCCCAAGAACCTCCAAAGTATATAACAGAAGCGCGAAGCATATCTTCCAATATCTTAATAGTGCGCTCTGACTGTCCGTCTGTCTGTGGATGAAATGTTGTACTCAACTCCACCTGTGTGCCTAACTCACACTATACAGCCCTCCAAAACTGCGAGGTGAACTGCGTACCTCGATCTGAAATAATAGACACGGGCATACCATGAAGGCGGACAATCTCGCGGATGTAAATCTCAACTAATCGCTCTGAAGAATAGGTAATTGCCACTGGAATGAAGTGTGCTGACTTGGTCAACTTGTCCACAATGAATATCTAACTTCTGAAGCAAACCACCAGGTCTCTGATTCTCGTACTTTACTTGCTGACAATTTATACACCTAGCTACATATGCAACGATATTCTTCTTCATTCTCCTCCACTAATAATGTTGCCGCAAATCTGGATACATTTTAGCGGCACCCGGATGAATAAAATACCTGAAAAGGTGGGCCTCTTCAAGAATTAATTCACAAAGCCCGTCCACATTAGGAACACATATACGACCTTGCATACGCAAAACTCCATAGTCTCCCATAGTAACATGCTTGGCACCACCATTTTGCACTGTGTCCTTAAGGACAAGAAAATGAGGATCATCATACCGTCACCCTCTGATATGCTCATACAAGGAAGACCGAGCGACTGTGCAAGCTAGGATCCTACTAGAATCTGAAACATCTAACCTTACGAACTGATTGGACAAAATCTCAAAATCTATAACTAACAGCCTCTCACCAACCGGAATATATGCAAGGCTGCCCATACTCACAGCCTTTCTACTCAAAGCATCAGCTACCATATTGGCCTTTACGGGGTGATACAAAAAGATGATATTATAGTCTTTCAACAACTCCAACCATCTTCTTTGCCTCAAATTGAGATCTTTTTGTTTGAAAAGATACTGTAGACTACGATGATCAGTGAATACCTCACACGAGACACCGTAAAAGTAATGCCTCAAAATCTTCAGCACATGAACAATGGCTGCCAATTCTAAGTCATGAACAGGGTAATTCTTTTATGAACCTTCAACTGTCGTGATGCATATACAATCACTCTTCCATCTTGCATTAATACTACACCAAGCCCAATGCAAGATGCATCACAATATACCGTATAAGATCATGAACCTGTGGACAATACCAATACTGGCATCGTAGTCAAAGCAGTCTTGAGCTTCTGAAAGCTCAACTCACACTTGTCTGACCATCTGAATGGGGCACCCTTCTGGGTCAATTCGGTCAATGGACAAGCTATAGATAAAAACCCCTCCATAATCATGCGATAATAACCTGCTACACCCAGGAAACTCCGGATCTCTGTAGCTGAAGTAGGTCTAGGCCAATTTTGAACTGCCTCAATATTCTTAGGATCCACTTTTATGCCTTCTACTGATACAACATGCCCCAAAAGGCAACTGAGTCTAACCAAAATTCACATTTGAAAATTTGGCATATAACCGATTATTTTTCAAAGTCTAAAGCACAAGCCGAAGATGTTGCTCATGCTTCTCTCGACTGCTGGAATAAATCAAGATATCATTAATTAATACAACCACAAAAGAATCCAAATAGGGCTTGAATACCCGGTTCATCAAATCCATAAATGCTGTTGGGACATTTGTTTTCCCAAAATGACATCACTCAGAATTCGTAATGCCCATACCGAGTCCGAAAAGCTATCTTAGGGACATCAGATGCCCTAATCTTCAACTTATGGTAACCAGACCTCAAATCGACCTTTGAAAACACCTTGGCACCCTGAAGCTGATCGAATAAGTCATCAGTTCTTGGCAACAGATACTTGTTCTTGATAATAGTCTTGTTCAACTGCCGATAATCTATACACATCCGCATTGAACAATCTTTCTTCTTTACAAATAACACTGGTGCACCCCAGGGCGAGACGCTAGGTCTAATGAATCCCTGGTCAATCAAGTCTTGTAGATGTTCCTTCAATTCCTTTAGTTCCGGCGGGGCCTTACGGTATGGTAGAATAGAAATGGGTTGGGTACCCATAGCCAAATCAATACAGAAGTCAATATCTCTGTCGGGTGGCATCCCCGGCAAATCTGCTGGAAATACGTTTGGAAACTCACTGACAACTGGGACTGAATCCATAGAAGGAGCATCCGCACTGGGATCGTGAATATAAGCCAAATAAGCTAGACACCCCTTCTCGACCATACGCCGAGCTTTCACGTAAGAGATAACCTTGCTGGTGGAATGGCCAAAAGTCCTTTTCCACTCTATTCGAGGTAACCCCGGCATGGCTAAGGTCACCATTTTGGCGGGATAGTCCAATACAACATGATAAGGTGACAACCAATCCATTCCCAAGATAACATCAAAATCAACCATATCAAGAAGTAGAAGATCCACGCTAGTCTCAAGACTCCCAATAGTAACCGCACATGAACGATAGATATGATCTACAATGATAGACTCCCCCATCAGTGTGGACATGTGCACAGAAGCACTCAAAGAATCACGAGGCACAAACAAATATTAAGTAAAGTAGGAGGACACATAGGAACAAGTAGATACTAGATCAAATAGAACTAAAGCATCTCTATGGAAAACTGAAACAATATATGTGATCACGACATCGGATGACTCAGCATCAGGCAAAGCTGGAAAATCATAAAATTGGGGTTGGGCCCCGCCACTCGGAACTGTATCTCTAGGACGGCCCCTATCTAGCTGGCCTCCACCTCTAACAACCTGACCTCCACATCTAACTGTCTGACCCCTGCCCCTAGCTGGCTGGGCGGGCGGTGGAGCAACCGATGTCAGTATGATGGCACGAGAATCCTGATGAGATATGTTGCTCGACAACCTAGGGAATATCTTCTGATGTGACCAATGTTCCCACACTCATAACACCCATCATGTTATTGTGGTTGATGAAGCTGAAGCTGACCCGAACGAGCCAGATAACCGCTGTAGTGTCTTTGGAGTGGTGGTGCACTGATAGGAGTTGAATGTGCACTAAATGCTGGCTGTCAAGAGTAAGGCATAATAGGACTGTGACTCCCTGAAGCACCATGAGATGTCTGAAGTGCTGAATAAAATGGCATAGGAGGATGACCCCTACCATAAGTACCCATTCCTCCAGATGAGACGCCTCTGAAATTACTGGATTGATGAGGCCTCTTATGTGACGCTGGCCCTCTCTCCTGAGCCCGAACTAACTCGATTCGCCTAGCAATATTCACCGCTTTCTGGAAGGAAATATTACTCCCTGTCTCTTTGGCCATCTGAAGCCTGATAGTATAAGTGAGTCCATCAATGAATCTCCTCACTCTCTCTTTTTAGTAGGAAGCAAGACGATGGCATGACGTGTTAAGTCCACAAATCGAGTCTCATACTGGGTAACAATCATACTACCCTACTGGAGACGCTCAAACTGCCTGCGGTATTCCTCTCTCAATGTAATAGGAACAAACTTCTCGAGAAATATTTGTGATAACTGCTCCCAGGTAAGTACATATGATTCAGCCAGTCTAGTAAATACATAATCTCTCCACCACCTCTTGGCGGAACCAGTCATCTGAAATACAACAAAATCGACCCTATTGCTTTCAACTATTCCCATGTTCCGCAGCACTTCATGACAGCGGTCAATCTAATCACGTGGGTCCTTAGTAGGTGTACTACCGAAATGAACTGGAAAGAGCTTAGTAAACTTGTCCAATCTCAATAAGGCCTCAGAAGACATGGCAAGCCTATCACCGGCTTGTGCCGCAATAACTGGCTGAACTACCCCAACTGGCGGGACTGCTGGAGCCTGATACTGGGGAGCTATCTGCTCTGGAACGAGAGTAGTGGGAGTTTGTGCTCCTCCCCATCCTCTGAGACAGCTGGTGCCACTTGAAATGTACCATTCTAGGCCACCCCCTCCATTAGGCTCACCAAATAGACTAGAGCGTCCTGAAGTACTCGAGTATCTATGAATCCTTCCGGGACCTGAACTGGTCCAACAGGTACTGACTAAGCTGGAACCCCTCCGCTTCCAAATCCTCTAGTGCGACCTCAGCCCCTAGTCGCAGCTGCCACTGGGGGCTCCGGCTCCTGTCCGACTATAGGTGTAGTACGTGTTCTCGCCATCTGCGGACGAACAAGTATGGAAGAGGTCAATCGTCAATGATAGAATAAAATCTCATGACAGAGAAGAAAAAAAGTGAAATAGTTCCTAACCTCCATAGCCTATGAGAGAAAAGTACAGACATCTCCGTACCGATCCTTCAGACTCTACAAAGCTTTCTCGTGACTCGTCCGACCTAAGTAACCTAGTGCTCTGATACCAACTTGTCACGCCCCGAAATTCCCACCTTCGGAACTGTGATGGCGCCTAACATTTTACTTGCTAGGCTAGCCAACGTTAGAATAATTTAACCATTGTTAACAATTCATCTTAATTAAATAGTAATGAAACCAACAACTGGAATAATATCTGAGTTTAAATAAACAAACCAAAATAATAACGATGTCTAAATACCATCCCAGAACTAGAGTCACAAATGCACAAGCTTCTAGAATAATACAAACAAGGGTCTGAATAAAAATAAAGTTGTCCGAAAGAAAGTACACAGCTAAGACAAAGTAGAATGGGACATCAGAGCGGTGAACGTTGTGCAGCTATACCTCAAGTCTCCTCTGATAGTTGAATCCGAGCAATTTTATAGTACGTCGTTGGGACCAACTCCAGTATCTGCACAAGAAGTGCAGAGTGTAGTATGAGTACAACCGACCCCATATACTTTGTAAGTACCAAGCCTAACCTCAACAAAGTAGCAACGAGGCTAAGGCACGTAGCTTATATTAACCTGTACGCAATAATAATAATTATAGGAAAAGAAGTAAGACCGCTAAATCATATCAATAATTAACGTCTATTTAGCAGTCATAAACTTTCAATTAATTTCCGTTACGACGTGAAACCCGCTCCAACAATATAAACTTAGAATAAAATCCATTGCGGCGTGCAACCCGATCCAACAATATAATCTTTCAATTTTATTCCGTTGCGGCGTGCAACCCACTCCTACAATATAAACTTTTAATTAAATTTCGTTGCGGCGTACAACTCGCTCCAACAATATAAACTTAAAATAAATTCGTTGCAACCCGCTCCAACAATATAATTTAACAACTCTTAAATGTAAAAATGCTCCAATAAGTACCACATTTAATAAGAAATTATTAGGCAACAAGACATACAATGATTATGATTTATTTAGGAAATAAGTAATGAAAAGTAGCAATTAATTATAGAAATCATGGAGAAAACAAGCAATTTAATATTTAATACGCTAAATGTCAAGTAGCAATTAAGACACATAAGTCAAATAAGCATGTAGCAATTATAGCATGAATCCAAGACATAATATTGGACAAGGAATATGGGAGAAATAATTAATATAATAATAAATTCATGATTTAAATTTATTTATGATTTTCAGATAAATATGCAAACAATCAATTTGACGACGTATAGACACTCGTCACCTCGCCTATACGTCGTTACACATGAAATTCACGCAACAAATAATTCGAGAGTTATATTCCCTCAAGTCAAGGTTAACCATGGCACTTACCTCGTTTCGCAATTTCAAGTGATCACTCAACCACATCTTTTCCTTTAGAATTAGTCTCAGAACCAATCAAACATAACAAATTATTGGCCAACAATTCAATTGGAGCTTTAGAAATTATTCATAATTCGAAAGAGACTTAATTTAAGTCATTTTTGAAAAAGTCAACCAAAAGTCAATGTGGGGTCCACTTTTCGAAACCAGACAAAATATCACGGAATCAGGACACCTGTTCCGATACGAGTTCAACCATACTAAAACTATCGAATTCCAACATCAGGTTGTCTTTCAAATCGTAAAATTTCGTTTATCGAAAGTTTTACAAAAAATTTCAATTTCTTTTATCTAAATCCGAAATAAACGATGAATATAAACATGGATTTATGAAATATAATCACTTTCTGATACAGAACACTTAACCAAGTCGAAGTTTTGAAAACCCCCTTTGGAATCGCCCAAATCCGAGACTCAAAACTTAAAAATGAGCAAAAATGGCTAACACCCAATTTTATGTATTCTTTCCAGCTTTTTCGCATCTGCGGACACAAGTTCCGCATATGCGGACTCATATTTGCGAGACAAAGCTTGCATTTGCAATGCCAGGCTGCCAGGCGAGTAGCTGCACCTGCGTAAGGAGTGTCGCACCTACGACATCGCAGAAGCGGTCCTCCCTTCGCAGAAGCGATTGCGCATCTGTGCAACATTACTCCGCAGAAGCGGATCATCATTCTAGTGCTCAGGTCACAGAAGCGGGGCTTCACCTGCGCTCCAAAAGTCGTTGGTGCGAAACACCAGAACCATACCTGCAAATCTTTACCAAAATGGTCTGAAACAAATCCGAAACTCACCCAAAGCCTCTCGGGACCTCGTCTGAATATTCCAACAAGTCCCGTAATATAATACGGACTTACTCGGGGTCTCAAATCACGTCAAATAACATCGAAATTATAATTCACACCTCGATTCAGACTTATGAGTTTCAAGTTTTTCACTTTACAAAACCAGCGCTGAAATGTGTTAAAGGAATCCGGAATGATTTCAAATTTGGCGCACAAGTCATAAATGACATAACGGAGCTATTCCAACTCTCGGAATCTCAATCCGAGTTTGATATCGATAAAGTCAAATTCACAGTTAAACTTTAGAAGTCTTTAGCCTTTAGGTTTCTAGTTTTTGTTAAATGGTGATAATTCAAGCTAGGGACCTCTGAATTCGATTCCGGACATACGCCCAAGTTTCAAATCACGATACGGACCCACCGGAATATCAAAATAATGATCCGGGTCCATTTGCTCCAAATGTTGACCGAAGTCAACTCAAATGAGTTTTGAAGCTCCATTTCACATTTTAATCAATATTTCACATTAAAACTTTCCGAAAATATTTACGGACTATGCACGCAAGCCGAGAAATGCTGGAAGGTGCTATTCGAGGTCTAATAACACATAAATGAATGTATAAAATTAAAAATATCATATTGGGTCATCACAGTAATATAATTTTCTATTTACTACACATGAATTAGGCTTCAAAGTATACCAGCTCACCCACAACAAGCAAGATTATTGATTTGTTTTCTTTAATTTTCCCCAGGTGGATATCTTATAGTGTTTGGCTCGATAACATTGTCAATGATTGGGAGATCATTTGTTGTTCTTAATTGGTACGTATATTATTCTTGTTATACTAAAAGTTATCATAACTAAAACTAAACTTAAATTAATACAAATGGCAGAGCAATAGAGACGACATACACATTTCTCTATCATACTTACTCTTCACTTTTTTCTCATTTTTAGTTCTGGGATAAGATTCAGTTTCTTTAAATATAAGTTCGATCCGGAGAGAAGAGGGGATAGAGAAGAGAAAAAAGGAAAATGGTGTAATTAAATAATTTGATTGAATGCACTAATAATGAATTGTGAGCATTTTAAGGTGGAATATATATAATTTGTAAGTAATCCTTATTTAGGGCGGGTAATATACAAAATTAGAACAATTTTAATAAATAAATTTCAAATATTGCATATGAACGAAAAAATACCAAAGAAAAATGTGAAAAATCACAATTAGAAAACTGGATTCGCCACCACTAAAGCCCAAAAAAAGGACGATTAGATAATTGACTAATTGGTCCCTATTTAGTTTTGAAAAATTGAAAAAATGTGAAAATTCACAATTAGATAACTGGTTTCGCCACCACTAAAGCCCAAAAAACAAAGGACGATAAGATAATTGACTAATTGATCCCCATTTAGTTTTGAAAAATCAACCTTGCCCTCTAGTCTCTAAATTTGATTTTTTTTAAAAACAAAAACGAGAAAGAGAGATAAATAAAGGGAGAAATAATAATGAACGAAGAGAGGAAATAATGGCTAGAAAGAAAATCCGTTATCCAACTAATATGATGTTATCAAGTTTAACATCTTAACATGGATTTTTGCACAATAATATACTCAATTAGGGGAATAATCTTAGTAAATCCTTTAAAAAAAAAGAGCAAGGTGAGAGCATCTGACTATATGTTAGAGATAAATAAGGAGAAAGTATAAATCTTGAAACGGGTAAATATATTTAATTATTTACAAGATCAGAAAATATTTTCACCCAAAATGGTGTCAATGTTTTCTTTCCATCGAAAATAGAAAAATAAATTCTTTCGTTCATATGTCTTTCGAAAATGCATGGATTCGAAAAGCCCCAGCAAACCTAATCTCTTAAAGTATAGCCACCCACCTAATATTTTAAATTAAAAATAGTATGTGAATGATATATATATATATATATATATATATATATATATATATATATATATATATATAGTTCATGTATAATATACATATAGCTGTGTTTAATCAATTTATAATCTATATATATAGACTAAAACAAGTAAACACTGAATGTGACTGGCTATATCCCAACATTAATTAGGGAAGTCTCATGCACTATTTTACCTTTGTTTTCACTATTCCACTTGTGCTATTTGTTTTACATATTCTTCTTAAAGTGTTCACAAAAAAACCATTATTTTCTTACCTACTAAGCCTTTTTGAACTAAAATGTTGCTATTTTAAAGTGTTCATATAAAAGTAAGATATGTGTACGCTATAATAATTTAAAGTTTGAGATTAAATTATTGGATAACAACTAATCTGTAACATAACATTTTTTTCAGGTCTAAAACATATACACCTGTCTGTAAGTATAAACAAATTAAAGATTCGAATTTCTTCTTTGTACAGTTCAAAAGGGAGGACTTCCTAAACATTTGATGATCAAAATTAAGTATATTTTGATCAATTAAATATGTAAATTGTGACCAACAAGAGTTACGATGGAGTGTTAAGTATTTTTATATTTTTAATAAGATATTTCGGATTCAAGTCATGAGTATAAAGTCCCATCAAATCCAGCTTTCGTGATATTATTAAGTTTAGAGAACCTAATTTGCTTCTACTTTTCCTATTTAGCCTCTCATATATTATTGATACATGCATGAATCTTACTTATCAATAAATAGTTACCCCGTCAGTTTTATTTATGTGAACTACTTATTTGACTGAGCAAATAAGTTTAAGAAAGAAATAAGAAAAAATTTAATTTGTAGTCCTAATTAAGCCATAACATTTGCGTGATTAATTTTTTATTGTTGTAATTTGTAACTTTAAACATGTCATAATATTTGCATGACTATAAAAGCATCTCGTTAAGGATAAAATTAAATTTTTTTGTTTAATTGTTTTCATAATTTAGAGACGGATCATTTTGTTGTCAAAAATACGTGATTGGAGAATAGATCATTACAAAAATATCCACTCCCTCTGACCCAATTTATGTGGCAGAACTCAAATTTCGAGAGTCAAACTTCTTAATTTTGACCATGAATTTGACATAGAATCTTTAAAATTTTTGAATAAAATATATATATTTAGAAAGTACATAAGAAGTATCTTCACAATAATTAATAATTCAAAATATCTAAAAGGCATGTGAAATAATCACGGTCAAAGAAAAATCCTTTGACCTAGAAGTCCAAACTGTACCATATAAATTGGGGCAAAAGGAATAGTATATTCTGCAAATTGTAGATGACGGTCGAAATTAAGAGTGTAAACATAAAAGAATCATGGTCATCGTTCCAAAAAAAGTAAAGATTGTTAAATTCATAATAAATAAAGTGGATTACAAATTCATAATAAATAACAGAACAAAGTGCAATTAATAGCGTGTTTAAATGTTGTTAACTAACAGTGCTTTCAAGTATATATATTTACACCATTAAATAAATTGACATACAATAATCGGTTACTCTAAATATTAAATGTAATTATTATTGACGCTACCAAATATAGTGTTCCATATGGCTAATGACTTAAAACGTTTTTAGCGTGCATGTACCAGACCTACATCATTTTCGCAACTTGTAATGGGGTTGGTGAGTATCTTTACTTTCACCTAGTAATTCGTCTAATTGGAAAACATTATAGAGTTTAAGCAATATGCATAGTCCGTGTAAGCAAATTTTATATTATTAGGTTATCGTTAAGATTTAAGATTCTACATCTTAAAAGAGGCTTATTTGTAGACATCCTTAATTAAGATAATTACTTGGTAGTGTAAAGAATTCTTTACACTAACGGCGTTTATTACTTCAACTTATCACTATATATAGGTGGAACCCTTTTATCAAAGAAATCATAAGACACTCATCAAGTTATGGCTTCTTCATTTGTTCTTCAAGCTCCATGGGCTATCACAACCAACTTATCTTGTTTTCCTTCCTTTACAAAACCCTCACATGTTTTCCCACACAAAAAACCAAACAATAAGTTCCAAGTATCATGCAACCAAAACAATGAGGCAAATAATTCTCAAGAAAAAGTTGAAAGGAGAAATCTTCTTCTTGGTTTAGGAGGAATTTATGGTGCTGCCCATCTTTTACCATATGATGCTTTAGCAAGTCCCATCCCATCCCCTACTCTTACACAATGTGGCACTGCCATAATTGAAGGTGATAAACCTGTGCCCTACACTTGTTGTCCTCCTATCCCGGAAATCAAAGACGTTCCTTACTATAACCCTCCTCCTGTATCCAGATTTCGCGTTCGTCCTGCAGCTCATACTGTAGATGACGAATACATAGCTAAATATAACGAAGCTTATTCGCGTATGAAGGCGTTGCCGACAGACGATCCTCGTAGTTTCATGCAACAAGCCAATATCCATTGTGCTTATTGCAATGGTGCTTATAAAGTTGGAGGCAAAGAGTTACAAGTTCACTTCTCGTGGCTTTTCTTCCCTTTTCATAGATGGTATGTACGTGCTTTAATTAAGTATTTATATTCTATAATTTGTTATGCTATTCTTTTGTTACAAAATTTGTTGTTATAGGTACATATACTTCTATGAGAGAATCTTGGCTTCCCTAATTGATGACCCTACATTTGCTTTGCCATATTGGAATTGGGACAATCCTAAAGGCATGCATTTGCCTGACATGTTTGATGTCGAAGGTAATTTACTAATTTAGACATGATACTCAGAAACGGATCCATAATTTTAATTCTATAGGTTCAATCTTTTAAGCTTTTGGCATTGAATTAATTATTATATTTTTAAAGTTATGAGTTCATATCTATTATTTATTATAATTTTATTAAATTTTTAATCATAAATTTATATCCGTACGTCAAAAGTACTGTTCAGTCGAAAACACTAGATCCGCCTCTAGTCGTAGTTTGCAATATTTGTGTTGACAAGTCGAATATATCCCACATCCATGACGAGAAGCCCTCCCACATCCATGACGAGAAGCCCTTTTAAGTTTTTAAAAAAGCTTTAGAAAATTTGACTATCACGAAATTTAAGAGAGAAAAAGCTTTTAAAATTTGTGGTGTTTTAACATGTCATAATATTTGTGCGACTTGTAAAATATTTTGAAGCTTATGGTCTTAAAAAGTTCAAAACATCTGCGTGAAAAATAAAATATCTCATTATTAAAGGTAAAATAAAAAGTTTAAAGTTAAATTATTTTTAAATATAAAATATAACATATTTTAACAGACTAATTATGAAAGTGTGTCACATAAATTAGAACTTAGGGGTAATTTTGTGGAATACATGTCTATTCAGAATGGTCAATTTATGATTTAAACAGATATGTTTGTTTGTGGAATAAAATGTCTATTCAGAATGGCGGAGTCTTAAGTAAATAAAGTAATTCCATACGAATACACATATATGACTTTGTTATATCCAGAAGTACTTGTTTGTATTTTCCTAATCAGTACACGACCAATTTATCTTTAAAAAAAAATTTATTTTCACGCCTTGAAGCCTTCCTACAATTACTAGATTTCTGATTATTTCGATATTAACAATTTTATTCTAATTTTCCTAATTATAGGTACAAGTATATATAACGAAAGGCGAAACCAAAAGCATAGGAATGGGTTTATTATGGATCTTGGTTATGCTGGAGAAGATGTGGTAGCAAATGATCTACAAAAACTGGTTAATAATCTCACTCTAATGTATCGTCAAATGATCACTAATGCCCCTTGCCCTTCGCTCTTCTTTGGCAAACCTTATAGATTTGGAAGTGAACCTAGTCCAGGGATGGGTACTATAGAAAATGTGCCACATAATTCTATACATAGATGGGTTGGTGATCCAAGACAACCAAATGAAGAAGACATGGGAAATTTTTATTCGTCAGGCAAAGATCCTGCATTTTTTTCACTTCACGCCAATGTTGATCGAATGTGGACAATATGGAAAACACTGGGAGGAAAACGTAAGGATATTAGTGACCCAGATTATTTGGACACTGAGTTCTTTTTCTACGATGAAAAGGCAAAGCCTTTTCGTGTTAGGGTTCGAGATTGCTTGGATGAAAAGAAATTGGGATATACATTTCAACCAATGGATATACCTTGGAAGAATTTCAAGCCACAACCAAGAAAGAACAAAAAGAATGTCAAGATTGATCCAAATTCAGTTCCACCAGCTAGTCAAGTATTCCCTATAAAGAAATTGGACAAGACTGTAACATTTTCAGTGGCTAGACCTAAAAGATTAAGAACTAAAAAAGAGAAGGAAGATGAAGAGGAACTATTGACTTTCAAGAATGTGGAATTGGATGTGAGAAAGTTTGTAAGGTTTGATGTTTTCCTCAATGAGGATAATGATGTGATTGCAAATGAGATAGACAGGACAGAATTTGTTGGGAGTTTTGCAAATTTACCACATATTCATGATGATCCCAAAAAAGAAAAATTTCCTGAATTTAGCCTGGCTATTAATGAATTATTGGAGGATTTAAAACTTGAAGGTGATGATCTTGTTGTGGTGACTCTGGTTCCTAAAAGTGGAGGGGAAAATGTTTCCATTGAAGCTGTTGAGATCCAGTTGGTCCCTTGTTAAGCCATTGAGAAATACTATGTTTTGTATTTCATGTCTACTAATTAAGGTTTGAAAAACAAATAGCATGTTTTCTAGTATCAGAAGGTTAATCCCTTTTGAATATCGTGTGATGATGAAGACTTTAATGAATAAATGCTTTTGTTTTATGGAAAGGCTTCTCTCTTAAACACTTTTATCTTGATGTTTGAAGTATAAAATAATCTTGATAAAAGGATTCATCATAAATTCCGGTAAAAAGTGTACTCAACAGTCAATAATAAGCGTCAAATAGTATCTTTTTAAGGCAGTCTTTTTTGTACATATATATTTTTCTTTACTTGCAAAGAACTTTGGAGACTACTTTTTTCATGAAAAAACATTTCTCAATCTTTTATACCATTAGTGCAGCTTAAACTTTCATAATAGGTTACTTACCATTTTATTATATTACTGTTTATATTTTTATTATATTACTGTTTATATTTATTATAAAGATTTACTTGTAATTACTTTGCAAATAATCTAATTGTATAAATATTTTTACATTATATAATATATTGTTTACCCGTAAAACGGTACAGTTGAATTTATATGTGGTTTCTAGACAAGTGAACTAATTTGATCCTGAAATAATATAATAATCGAAGAAATACGCAATACTTAGATTTGGAATGTAGATGAAATAGCGAAGATAGTGATTCCATGAACACGGTTTTCGAACACAGCAATAATGGGATCAAAAAGTCAGAGAGTGAAATTATATAAAGCTTTGTATGGAATATAATATATGTTCTTGCCAGAAATTTCGTGTCATTTACAATGATAACTAAGCTCACTATTTATAGTTATGTCTAGGGAAGAAGGTCCAAGGATCGTGCCCTCCTTCAATGTCAATTATGAGGGTCATTGATGTATATGTAACGTTGAGCGTAAATACCAAATTCTTTGTAACGAACCGTCGCTCTTAATGCTGTAAAATATTCCTTAGTAAATGCTACCGGGCGCAGAGTATTTAATATACTTTTATGAACATTATCCGTTCCAGTGACAAATGTAGTGGCTGCGTTCGGTCCTCAGCCATTCCATCTTGGGTTCCACGTGTCCTCCTTTAGTCAGCCACGCGTCATATCATATTTTACCATTTAAAGATAGTCCCCCTGCTTTCCGGTGACATAACTTTGTGTTACCTGAACGTTGGTAGAAACTGCTTTTTGGCGGCAATTACTATAATTCCTTCTGAAGGTCTCTGACAGTTGATTAGACGCACGTCTCTCCGCATTTAATGCCCCAAACATGCGTCATCCCATGACTCAGCACAACTTTAGCCGGTTATGGAGGTAATCGTGGCCATGAATTTAGCAGGCAAAATTTTACTTATACACAACTTTCTTTTTCTTTACGCTTCATAATTGCTTGAGTTTTTTATTTGCATCCTTGTTTTCCATCCTTTTCCTAATTTTCTTTAAACAAAAATTCTTTACCTTCTTCTTTTCCAATGGCTTCTTCTTCTAAACGTAGTGGTTCTTCAATGAATAAGAACAAAACCAAGGAATCCATTCCTCCAACAGTGGATTCCATTATCCCAAGGAGGCTTAATACTGCAAAGAATTTTGAAGAGAAATTCCCTACTGCTAACCCTCGTACATAGGCTGTTAGTAGGTACTCTTCTTCCATTCGTCCTTCTAGTATCCTTGCTGTGAAGGAGGACTGGTACTGCAATGAGTTGGAAATCATTGCTCCTAATCTATCAGAGCGAGTGACCCTTCCCAAGGAAGGTTTTACATACTTTTTCACGTATCCCTTTACTTTGGGTGCATTTTCTTTGAGAGGAGAGCTTGATTCCGTGATTGCGGAGTTTTGCCTTCGCTACCAGGTATGTTTGGCATAGGTAAGTCATTCAGTGTGGAGGAGGATCGCCTGCCTCCGACGCTTGTGCCAAGAAACTGGGGAGGAGCTAACCTTAGCTCATGTGATGAATCTTTATTCTGCCAAAATCTTCCGCGGGGGAATAATAAACCTTTGCAAGCGTGGACACCATGCTTTGTTGTCTAGGATGGATGATGACAATGACCGTGGGTGGATGGAGGGATTCATTTCAGTTGCCACCAACGACATCATTCCGACAATGAATTCATCCTTTGCGGTTTCTTGGAGCTGCACTCGTAAGTTCTTTGTATAATATTCCTCTTAATAGATATTCTTCTATGGACGTATCATCTCTTCACACTTCGCATATTTCAGCAACTCGATGGCTCCCACCAGTGGTGAAAGGTTTGAACTAGTGGGTTTAGAAGATTTTGGAAGTCACAACGCCGAAACTCGTTTGTGGAGAGAACTAGCCCTTAAGTACGGGTGGAAGGCCAAAAATCATGGTAACTCTAATTTACCTTGCTTTTATTTTTGTATATGAAGAACTTGGTTGAACCCTTCTGACTTTGTTCATGGAATTAGGTCTACCTGCGGGCTCTGTTGATGTCCCCGAGGAGGATATTCTGGCTGATTTTGCTGATGCAGTGAGGCTGCTTCAGGAAGCACTTACTCAAATAGGTATCTCCAGGCATGTTTCGGGTGTAAGTATTTCTGTATGGAGTCCCCGACCGGAGGATAAACAAACAAAGAGGAGAAGCTCCTCTACGGGGAAAAGAATAAAAGGGCAAATGTTGATTCCCCCGCGTCATCTCCGATGGCGATGATGACTGGTCCTCCTTTTGGACCGGTCGTAGACACCGTGATGATTGAGGATGATGAAGAAGTTGTTGATGTGTGAGCTTCTTTACACAGAAGGCAACGATTCTCATCATCTCAACAAGATGCTGGGTCTGTTGAGATAGTTACACCAACTGAAGACGATGTCTCGACACTTTGGGGAGAGTCTAATTTGGTAGAATATGCCAACTTCCTTTTTCAGGCCCCAATTATTGCAACCAGTGTTGTGTGGCTGAGTACCAGGTCCTTATCGTCTTTGGTTGGCGAGCGTCAAACAACCAACATTGCATATGATACAACTGCTTCTCACCCTTCAACTCCACCAGCTTTATCTCCACCTTCACCAACACCAGCAACTGCTAAATCATTTCCATCTTCGTCTACTCTTCCACCAGCGGTTTCTACACTACCTCCATCGGCCGCACCTGACCGTGAAGAAGGTGTTTCTCTTTCACAGTCCCAAGTTCATAGGAATTTAGGGCAAAATTACACTGCCCCTTTTGAAGATCTACAAAAGAGGAGGAACATTACTCTTTTGTTCTCTACTGGGTGCAACTTGCTATCCCGACCGGTGGATCTTTCTAATTATCTGAAGCCTTTGGCTTCAGAAAAGGACTGGGAAAAGATTCAGGCACTCTCAGGAGAGTGCTTGTTGAACTATGCTATGCCCAATGCCGCAACGGTATGTTCCTTCCTTCCTCTGTTATTTCTTTTACTATGAACAATCGTATTCTAAATTTTACCTTTTCTTATTTTATAGGCCAACTTTCTTGCTTTTGAGGGCCTTCAAAGGTTGATACGTGAGAAGGAAGAACTTATTTCTTAATGGGATCAGCTTTTGGCAGAACTGGAATAGACTATTCTCCGCCTCTCGAAATTGGAAACTAGAGCTGCTGAGGCCGTCATTTTGGAGGCTCGTTTGCAGAAAAGCGAGTAAGAAATGGTAATCATCTGGCAAGAAATTGGACTGTTGAGGGTTAGATTTGATGAGGTCAAGGCCAAATGGGCAGAAGTCCAGAATGCTGTTCTTGCTGCAACCGACCGCGAAGATGCCTTCGCTGAAAGAGTGATTGACTTGGAAGCAGCCTTGAACTCCAAAAATGAAGAGCTTGATGCCATGGAGGCGAAACATGCCCAGCTGGAAGAGAAGTACATGAAAACTATTGATCATAATAGGCTCTTTAGTTCAACTGTCCGTGAGCTCAAAATATGCCTCCAATCTGCTAGATCCGCCTGGGAAAAGCTTTTTGCCGAGGTCACTCAACTCAAAGAAGAACTTAAGCACCGAGCGGCTTCCCTCATTGTTGAAAAAACTTATTCTATGTAAACCATGAGGATAAAAATCTTGGAATAGGCCAAAGATGGTATCATCTTTGGTGATGTCAAAATATCTAAAGCCCGAGAGCTTGAGTTGGCTGTAAACAATGGACTCCCGGTGCAGTCTAATGCTCCAGGTTCTTCCGATTCCGATTCCAAGTTTACGAAAACTGAAGAAGTATCAGAAAGTGATGAGGCGGAAGGAGAAACTGGGGAAAGCCTAGAGCCATCGGCGGAACCAACTACTCTTTCCGACAATGCGTATACTTCTCTTCCTCCTAGTCCCGGAGATGCTGCACTTTAGCTTTTCCTTTCTTTTCTCATTTTGTACTTGAAACGTTTTGGCATGTTCTTGTGAATAAATATATACTTTTTGTTCAAATATCATTTGAGTCTTACTTTCGTTTGAGTATCCATGCAAGCTTTTAACTTTTGTATTTGCTCAAGTATTCTGTGCATGTTATTCAATTCGCACTTTACTATGTGTAGTCTCGGATGCGTTTTCTTCGAAGCATTTTGGTTCTGAGTATTATCCCTTTTACATGAGGGATTTTATGAATATTTTCGCAAGTTTCCCTTTTACATGAGGGTCTATATGAATATTTGCGCAAGTTTCCCTTTTACATGAGGGTTTCTATGAATATATGCGCAAGTTTGCTTTTTGCGTCCTTTTGGTATGCGATTTCGGGTGTATTTTTTCCCGATGGCATTTTGGATTCCGAGAATTGATTCTTCCGGAACCAACCCTTTAATGTGAGGTTTTTTATAATAGAGGGCCCTCTTATGTTTACGGTTCTCTTGAAGAGGACGTCTCATGTTCATTACAGCACTAACATTTGAAGTACTTGTTTAACTTTCAAATGAGAAAGTTAGCTCATCGTTCAGACAAGAAACAAGATAAAATCAAAAGGATTTAATTTTATTCCTTCTATTTTCAGAATTACAGAAGCATTTTGCTATGCAGAAAAAAAATTGCCATTACTTGTGGCTATCTTGTACAACTTGTTTCTAAGGAGCTGGCTGCGCAGTCCCCAGTCCTGATGATGCATTTTGTTTCTGGATTTTCATTCCCGGTTGTCGTGGAAGTCATTGTTGTCGTATCCTCATATCATTCCCCCCAGTGTTTGAATGCGAGGAACGCGAATTGGAGCACTGGAAGTCTTGTATCTTCGAAGGTCCTACTAATGAATTGCTAGGTAATCCTTCACTCGGTAACATATCTTGTTTCCCCTTAGGAATCCATGCAATCAAGCGAAAGAATACCTAACAGTCCTCTGGCAGTTTATGCCCATGAGTGGTCGGGTAACCTCGGTTCGTTAGCAAACTTACTTCCCGGTGGGAATTTGCTATCGAACCAAAGATTACCTAATCGTCCCCGAGTGGAAGCTCGTTTGTTTGCCTTACCATCAAAGGTCTTATTGCTGCTGCCTTCGTAGTATGCTTTCCGTCGCTGCCTTGTTAAAAACCTTGTCAGAAAAGCCCAATTGGGACAAAAACTGAACGAAGGGTAAAAGAGTGCGGCATATGCTTTCAGTTTGAGTGTTGTTGATCATCGGCAATAATATCTTTTGAGGTGTACCACGTTCCAGTTGCTGGGCAGCTTGTCCCCATTTTGGTTCTCCAACTCATATGAACCTTTCCCAGTGACAGCTGCAATCCGGTAGGGATATTACCATGTTGGGACTAGCTTTCCCACGTTGAGCTCCCAGGTATTTTGTGTTACTTTCCTTTAAAACCAAGTATTCTACTTTGAAAAAACTGAAATTGGCTCTCTGATTCTAATATCGCCCATCCTATGCTTTTGAGCTGCCATTCTTACATGCTCCAAGTCCCTGCATCCCTCAAGAAGTTCCAAGTTGACTAACATTGATTCGTTATTCAATTCTCCAATTGTCCCAGAATATCTCAAAGTGGGTTCGCCCACTTCAACAGGGATTAAGGTTTCAACACCGTATATGGGGGAAAATGAGTTTCTCCTGTAGTTGATTTGTCCGTTATTCGGTAGGCCCATAGGACTCCGGGCAACTCTTCATGCCATTTGCCTTTTGGTGCTTCCAACCTTTTCTTGAGGTTTTGAATGATCACTTTGTTTGTTGACTCTGCTTGATCGTTCGCTCTCGGGTGATAAGGTGAGGATGTGATTCTCTTTCTTTTCAAGCCATGGAAGAACTTTGTAACTTTTGCACTGATGAATTGTGGCCCATTGTCGCATGCTATATCTTTTAGTATTCTGAAACTGCAAATTATATTTTTCCCAATGAAATCGACCACTTCGCGTTCTCCAATTTTTTTATAAGAACCTACTTCCACCTATTTAGAAAATAAATTAGTCGAAATTAAAAGAAACCTTACCTTTCTAGGAGCCGGTAGCAGCGGTCCGACGATGTCCATCCATCATTTCATGAATGGTCATGGGGACAGAACTGAATGTAAGGGTTCTGCCGATTGATGTACTAGTGATGCATAGCGTTGGCACTTATCACATTTTCGTACGAAATCTTTGGCATCTTGATCCATGCGAGGCCAGTAATATCCAGCTCGTACCAATTCTAGCACCAAAGATTTTGTGCCTGAGTGATTGTTGCATATTCCTTTCTGTATTTCTTTCATGACATAGTCAGCTTCTGACGCTCCTAAACACCAGGCCTTGGAAATATTTTCTATGCAATTGGCCTTTCCTGAAGCTATAACATGTAGCTTTGGTGCGTAACACATGTAATGATTTGATATCATAGGGAAACGTTCCTTGCTCGAGGTAGTTGATTATTTTGTTCCTCCAGTCCCAGACCAGATTAGCCGAATTCACCTCATAGTAACTATCTGTGTCAAGGACTGAGCTCATCAGTTGTACTACCATTCCAAACTCCGATCCTTTTATTTCTGTTAATGAACCTAAATTTGCTAATGCATCCGCCTTTGCATTATACTCTCTCGGGATATGAGTTATTGACCACTCACGGAATCGTGCCAAAAGAGCCTAGACCTTTACCACACATTATTGCATATGTTCTTCTTTGGTATCAAAGATTCCGTAAACCTGATTTATCACCACCTGTGAGTCATATTTGATTTTTATAACCTCGGAATCAAGTCCCCGGTCCAATTCGAGCCCTGCAATCAAAGCTTCATACTCTGTTTCATTGTTAGTTAAAGGGATCATGTTGATGGCTTGCCTTAAGGTTTCCCCTCAAAGGCGTGATTAAAACTATTCCGAGCCCTGACCCTTTATACGTTCGAGGCTCCATCCGTAGATAAGGTCTAAACCCCTGATTCTGACTCCGACACTATTACTGCCTCCTTGGTTTCTAGAGGCAGGAGTCACGGACCAAAATCGGCCACGAAGTCAGCCAAGACTTGTGACTTAATTTCAGCCCTCGATTTATATTCTATGTCGAACTTACTCATTTCAACTACCCATTTGTCCAATATGCCAAAGAGCTCGGGCTTGTGAATGATATTTTGCAAAGGGAAAGTACTCACCACAGCTATTGGGTGGCATTGAAAATAGGGCCTCAGCTTTTGAGCGGCGACTACGAGATCTAAAGCCATTTTTTCCAAATGTGGGTAGCGAGTTTCTGCTCCTGTTAAAATTTTGGTAGCTTAATAAATAGGAAGCTGCGTACCTTCGTCCACCCGGACTACACACTTATCGCAACTTCTGAAACCGCGAGGTAGACCAGTAATATTTTGTCGTGTTTTGGTTTCGAGAGCAATGTAGGGCTTGATAAGTACTTCTTCAGGTCCCTCAAGGCCTTCTGGCACTCCGAAATCCATTCGAAATTATTCTTCTTTTTGAGCAATGTAAAGAAGCGATGACACTTTTCCGATGACAGGAAAATGAACCTGCTCATAGCTGCTAACTTTCATGTGAGTCTTTGGACTTCCTTCACGTTCGATAATTAATCCGAGATATCGTCTATGGCCTTGATTTTGCTAGGGTTTACGTCAATTCCCCTTTGTGAGACTAGAAATCCCAAGAACTTACCGGAGCTGACCCCGAACACGCACTTTTCGGGGTTGCATTTCATGTTATGCTTCCTCAAGATATCGAATGTTTCTTGAAAATGCTTAAGGTGGTCACCTTCATTCACAGAATTAACGAGCATATCGTCTATATAAACTTTCATGATTTTTCCTATTTTCTTTTCAAACATCTTATTTACGAGCCGTTGATAAGTGGATCCAGTGTTTTTCAATCCGAAAGGCATTACATTGTAACAATATGTACCGAAATATTTTATAAATGAAGTCTTTTCCTGATCTTCCGGGTTCATCTTAATTTGGTTGTACCTGAAATAAGCATCAAGGAAACTCATCAATTCGTGCCTGGCCATGGCATCAATCATTTGATCGATATTTGGCAGTGGAAACGAATCTTTCGGGCATGTCTAAATAAGATCTTTATAGTCTACACACATACAAAATTTATTGTTCTTCTTAGGAACTACTACTATATTGGCTAGCTAGTCTGGATATCTCACCTCTCTGACCGAACCGATTTTAAGCAAGCGGGTTATCTCTTCTTTTACGAATTTATTCCTAGCCTCGGTAATAGGGCGCTTCTTATGCCGTACCGGTGGTACATTGGGATCCAAACTCAGCTTGTGCAGGACTATTTCCATCAGGATACCTATAATATCCTCGTGTGACCATGCAAAACAATCAACGTTAATTTTAAGGAATTCAATAAAACGATACCTCAGCCCGGGATGCAGTCTTGTCCTCAAGTGAAATTTTCTTTCTAAGAATTCTTCAAACAATGTCACTTACTCTAGTTCCTATGCCGTGGATTTCGTTGCATCCGTTTCTTTTGAAACATGGAAATATCTCGACACATGGTACTATTCTTGCGATTCTTCCCCACGAATAACCTCTTCTACCTTGGGAGTAGGCGCCTATTCCTGTAATTACTATGCTGTGCGCTCATTCCCTTTGCTACTGGAAACTGAGATTGCATTCATTTCCCTCTCTACGGTTGGTCACCTTTTATCTGCTTGATTCCTTCAAGCATCGGAAACTTCAGCAGTTGGTGATACGTCGAAGGAACATCTTTCATCTCGTGTAACCATGTCCTTCCTAAGATGATATTGTATCCTATATCACCATCCACTACTTCGAAGAGAGTTGTTTTCATTACTCCTTCAGCATTCGTGAGCAGCAAGATCTCTCCCCGAGTCGTCACACTTGCAAGGTTGAATCCAGCGAGGAGTATTGTAGCCGGAATAATGCTTCCGGTGATTTTAGCTTGTTCCAATACTCTCCATTGTGTGATATTAGTGGAACTTCCTGGATCCACAAGAACATGCTTAATTTTAGAATCTAACACATTTAAAGAGTTTACCAGTGCGCCGTTGTGTGGTAACAAAAATCCGTTTGCGTCTTCCTTTGTGAAAGTGATATCGTTCTCCTAGAGTATTTTGCTATGAGTTATCGAAACTTTAGTCTTTTTTTCCGCCAAAAAGGTGACCCAGTTAATCTCGTCCCCCCCCCCCCAACCAAAGATCATGTTGATAATTTGGCATGGGGTTTCTTCTCTTGCTTTCAAGGATTCCGTGTTGTCTCTATTGCGACCATAATTGTTCTTAACTCGATCACTCAAGACTTCTCGGAGATGACCATTCTTCAATAACGATGCCACCTCCTCCTAAAGATGTTGGCAGTCCCCTGCCTGGTGACCGTTTGTCCCATAGTATTCGCACAATAAATTAGGATCCCTTTGACTGGAATCAGACCTCATAGGTCTCGAGAATTGTGCTTCTTTAATGTTCCTCATGGCTGACACTAGTTCCACTACACTGACATTGAAGTTATATTCTGATAACCTGGGGTAAGAAAGATCTTGAGACCCCGACGTTTGTTTATCTTGAAGTGATCTATTGTTTCGACCAGGGTCATTCCCCCCGTTAATGGAGAACTTGTTTGCTACTCAAAAATTTTTGCCACGGCCTTCGGTACGCTCGTAGGGAAAAAACTGACCCCAAGTACGCCTATCCACGTCGTAGTCATCCTTTGGCTTTTCTCTGTTCTTCTCCCGTCCTTTGGCCGATGATGTAGAACCGACCTGGTGATCTTCAATCTTTATCTTTGACTCGTACCGGTTGTGAACATCTACCCAAGTTATTGCTGAAACTCAAGCAGGCTCTCCTTCAGCTTACGGGAAGCGCCTGAACCTGTCAGATTCAATCCTTTGGTGAATGCTTCAGCTGCCCATTCATCTGGGATGACCTGGAGCAACATTCTTTCTTTCTATAATCTTGTAACAAACTCCCGTAATAATTCTAATTAACCTTGTGCTATTCTGAATATGTCGGGCTTCGGGCTTGCACCTTTCTGGCCCCGGCGTGAGTTTTAATGAAAGAATTCGCGAGCATATAAAAGGAATCTATGGAATACTCGGGTAGTAACAAATTCCACGTTAGGGCTCCCCTCTCGAGGGTTTCGCGTAATTTCATTAGCAACACATATTCAATTTCGTGAGGATATAGATCATTTACTTTCACCTCCGTTGTGTAGGTGGTAATATATTCATGTGGGTCTGAAGTTCCATCATACTTTGGAACTTCGGGAATTTTGAAATGCTTCGGGATCAGTATTGGTGCCGCACTTGGCTTGTACGGTAATTGAACATACTTCTTCGAGTTCGGGCCTTTCAATACTGGTGGTGCGCCCAGGATTTGATCCATGCGGGCATTTAATTCCCTCATGAACTATAAGCCTCATCATCGAATGAATCGTTCTCGTTGTTAAGACCTGATCTGCTTCCCCCAGCCCCATCAAAGCAGACTTCACCCCTAGGAGTGTTATTTTCGATTCTCTGTGTTGTTTGGTCTGCCCGAACAACGGGAGGAATCAGATCGTGCTTGTT
The DNA here is from genome assembly GCF_000390325.3 of Nicotiana tomentosiformis. NCBI lineage: Eukaryota > Viridiplantae > Streptophyta > Magnoliopsida > Solanales > Solanaceae > Nicotiana > Nicotiana tomentosiformis. The sequence continues at coordinate 18,985,447 of NC_090823.1, forward strand.
AGCATTATTAGAAGCATCTGATAGCGCCTGCTTCAGTTTTGTCATAACCTGATCCTATCACGTGAGATGACCTAGAAAGATTGCCTATTGCTCTTGCAGGATCCTCACAACATCCTCTACTTGCTCTTCGTCATCATCATCGGGAGTTCTTTCCCGAACCTATCGAGGGTACCATTTGTCATGCACCGACGTGACATCATTCCCCTCATTGCTGGTGTCACTGATTGAGTCCTCGAAATGAGGTTGATCCCCTCAAATTTCGGGGTTGTGTTCATAGTTAACAGTGTTATCTAACATTTTTTTGCGATTTTTTATTGCACGACTGTCTAGGCCCCACGGTGGGCGCCAAACTGTCTACTCATAAAATGGTATAGTTGAATTTATATGTGGTTCTAGAAAAGTGAACTAATTTGATCATGAAATAATATAATAATCGAAGAAATACGTAATACTTAGCCTTGGAATGTAGGTGAAATAGCGAAGTTAGTGATTCCGTGAACACGATTTTCGAAAATACCAATGATGGGATAAAAAACCCAAAGAGTGAAATTATATAAAGCTTTGTATAGAATATAATATATGTTCTTGCCAGAAATTTCATGTCCTTTACAATGATAATTGAGCTCACTATTTATAGCTATGTCTGGGGAAGAAGGTCCTAGGATCGTGCCTTCCTTCAATGTCAATTATGAGGGTCATTGATGAAGATGTAATGTTGAGCGTAAATGCTAAATTCTTTGTAACGGACCGTCACTCTTAATGTTGTAGAATATTCCTTAGTAAATTCTACTGGGCGTAGATTATTTAATACACTTTTATGAACTTTATCCGTTCCGGTGATAAGCGTAGTGGCTGCGTTCGGTCCTCAGCCATTCCATCTTGGGTTCCACGTCTCTTGCTTTTAGTCAGCCATGCGTCATATCATATTTTATCCTATACATATATAACTTAAACTCTTTGTTTATATATGTCTAACTAAATATTCTAGAAACCAATTTATAATTCAAGAACCGAGTGTCTGTAACAACCAGACCGGTTCTTTTGAGAGAATTAGACCAAAACCCCTATTTATTGCTCCCTCTATTTCATTTTGTGGTTACGTGACTTTCCAGGAGGTTTGGTGTTTTTTTCGAAGTGAAATTGGACACATAATCCCTAAAATAGAAGTTTAAGTTGTAGAAATTGACCGCAGTTTGATTGGTGTGAAGACGCCTTCGTAATGGAGTTTTGAAAATTTTAATAGCTCCGTATGGTAATTTTGGTCTTAGGAGTGTGTCCGAATATTGATTTGGAGGTCCGTAGGTCATTTCGGCGTTAATTGGCAAAAGTTGGAAAGTTGGATAATTTTTGGAAAGTTTGACCGGGAGTGGACTTTTTCATGTCAGGTACAGATTCTGTCTCCGAAAGTTGGTGTAGGTCCGTAATGTCAATTATTACTTGTGTGCAAAATTTGAGGTCAATCGGACTTGATTCGATAGGTTTCGGCATTAGATGTAGAAGTTTGAAGTTCTAAAGTTCATTAAGCTTGAATTGGGGTGCGATTCATTGTTTTAGCGTTGTTTGATGTGATTTGGAGGCTCTACTAGGTTTGTATGATGATTTAGGACTTGTTGGTATTATTGGTTGAGGTACCGGGGGCCTCGGGTGTGATTCGGACCATGTTCGGCGCATTTCGGATCATTGAGGAATTGCTGAAATCTGGTGTTTTGGTTTCCTCTTGTGCGATCACGGAAGAGGGGGCGCGATCGTGAAGCTCTGAGATTTTGGTAGTAATGGTTCTGTTCAATGCGATCCCAGGTATGAATATGCGATCATGAAGTTGTTTGGGTCAGTGAGTCGCGAACGCGTGGCCTTGCAGCGTTTGCAGTGAAGAAGGGAGGACCTGGCAGTGGAATGATTTACTCTATGCGGTCGCATGTGGTGTTACGCGATCGCCTAGCTTGGCATGGAAGTGGATCACGTTCGCATAGCAACTTCCGCTTTCATGTAGTATATTTTTGAATTGATAGCAATTTTGTTCTACGCGATCACATTGTGTAAACACCTGGGCAGCAATATTAATTTTCAAAACAAGGGTTTGAACCCATTTTTTCATATTTTGAGCTAGAGACCTCGGATTTGGGCGATATTTGAAGAGATTTTCAAGGAGTTGATTGGGGTAAGTGATTCTTATTTAGTTTTGGATAAATTCCATATTTATGTCTTTGATTTCATCATTTAATTAGTGATTTGGGGTGGAAAATTGGGTAAGATAGAGAAAAGTTCTTAGGCCGAATTTTGAAGATTTTGGTATCGTATTTGAGTAATTTTGGTATGGGTGAACTAGTGGTTGAATGGGTGTTCGGTTTTTATCACTTTTACCCAATTTCAAGACGTGGGCTCATGTCGACTTTTGGGATGATTGTTCAATCATTTGCTAAAGTATGTAATTTCTATAATATGTAATTTCTTTTGGCTAGATTTGGGTCATTCAGAGTCGGAATGTCGAGGGAAAGGCATTCTTATTGACTGATTGAGCTTGGTTTGAGGTAAGTGACTTGTCTAACCTTATGTGGAGGAATCTCCCCTTAGGTTTGGTACTGTTATGGTATTTGCAATACGTGAAGGCCGTATACGTGAGGTGACTAGTGCGTACTCGGGTTAAATGCTAAAAATCTTGTTCTTGCTATGTGGTTTCATTTTTAATTCATTAACTGAGTTACTCTAGCATGTGTAATCATCATGTTTAGCCTAATGTCGCTTGGCTATGTATCTTATCTCTTACTTACAATTTGTGCAACATGTTTTGTTGGATTTCCTGCTTCCTTGATCTTGTATTCAGTCTTTAACTGTAGGATTTCTTGCTGTAAGCTCATTGTCCCATCGGTAATCTATTGCATATTTATTTTTGGGACTACGAGGCGGTACCTCGGGAGCACCACTGTTGTGTTTTTACTTTTGGGACTACATGGAAATACCTCGGGAGCGCCCCTGTTGCATATTTAATTTTGGGACTACGAGGCGGTACCGGAGCACTCTTGTTGTATATTTACTTTTGGGACTACGAGGTGATAATTCGGGAGCGCCCTTGTTGCATATTTACTTTTGGGACTACGAGGCGTACCTCTGGAGCGCCCCTATTATGCATTTACTTTTGGGACTACGAGGCGGTACCTCGGGAGCACTCCTATTGTTTACCTCTATTTTCTGTGTTATTATCTTTCTGTAATTTATCATTGTTCACTTCTTAGTCATTTCCTTATATTATTATATCTTCTGCCTTTTTTCCTATTATTTTCAATAGGGCCCTGACCTGACCTCGTCACTACTCTACCGAGGTTAGGCTTGGCACTTACTGTGTACCGTTGTGGTGTACTCGTACTATGCTTCTGCACATGTCTTTATGCATATCCAGATGCATCTTACCAGCCTTGATATTAGTGCACTGTGTTGCTGCTTGAAAACTTCAAGGTACACCTGCCCGTGATCGCCGACCTCGGAGTCCCCTTCTATTCCGTGCTTCTCTTATTTCTTTATATTTTGATAGACAGTGATGTATATGATTATTCGGTATTGTACTTAAAGCTTGTGACATATATCTCATCAGGTTTTGGGATTTTATGTATTGCGTTTTAGTAGACCTTTTTATGAAATTGTTGGGATGTTTAAGTTTTAATCTCTTACTAAATATTTCCGCATATAGTTTAGGCTTACATAGTCTTAAATACTAGGTTTTGTCACGATACCCAATGAAGGGGAATTGGGGTTGTGACAATATCTCTCCCACTTAGGATGAAATTCATAGTACTCCCTCTATTTCTATTAAGATGAGGTAGTTTGATTCAGCACGAAGTTTAAGAAAAAAATAAAAAGACTTTTGAAACTTGTGATCTTAAAAGCTTGAGGGATAAAAGTTTTATGGGGACGTGACATTTGTGTGATTATAAAAGCTTCTCAACAAAGGTACAATGGGTAAATGAAGAGTTTAAAGTTGAATTATTTCTAATTGTAGAAATGTGCCATTCTTTTTGGAACACACTAATAAGGAAAGTGTGTAGTCTAAATTGAAACAGAGGGAGTAGTAATTAATGGTGAAAAATGGCCGGGTCGGGTCGGATATTGATGGGTCAAAAAAAAGTAATGCAAAAGCTGATAAATTATCCAACCCGACTCATATTTAATGCGGATAAAAAATGAGTTAACCGGCAAATAATATGGATATCCGTATTATCCATGATTTCTTGGATATGATCACTTTTGGGAGAATTTTTAGTGTCCCAAACTTGAGGAACACCCAATTTTAGTCTTTACAAATATGAAAGTTAAACCCATTGGTTATCCATTTTCTAAGTGGATAATATGATTCTTCTTAGATCCAAGTTTCAATAATAAAAAGTAACATATCTCTATTTGCATGTACATTCCGGGATCAAAGGAAAGGACAAGTAAGATTGTCAAATATATGCGAAGGGGGACAGGAAAGTAAGGAGTAAGGGAAAGAAGAAAAAGATCTCCAAAGATCTGACAGCTCATGCGAAGGAAGATAAGAAGGAAAGGTCCAAAATTAGAGGAGTTCAAAACTGCTAAGAATACGACTGTCCTAGCTATTAAAGAGCTAAAGATTTGCTCATTGAGGGAAGGCTGTTGAACTCTGAAATCAAAGGACAAATCAAAGGTTGCTCGTTGAAATAGGATTCACTCACAGATGGAATATTCTATCAAGTCCGTTAGTCAAGACTCAAATCAAGGAGGCTCCACACTTATTATTGGAAAGATAATTTTTGATTCATTTCAAGGATCAATTACCTTGGGACTGCAATCTCTCAAAATCTGCCACAATAAAATCAAAACAAAATTTTCAAGGTGTATATATTGCAAAACGGCCAAGAGGAGTCATATACTTTGATCGAACCAACTTCATGCTCTTTGCTCTACTCTAAGCAAGCAGTGTAATCTGAGTGTGATTTACTGTGTAACCACTAACTAGTATAGAGAAGAAAAAGAGAAAAATATTGGTGAGGCATTTTATCGAAAATATAAAGAGTGTACTTAGATAACTAAAAGGCAGTTGATGTTCGTGGTAACATCAACACACTTGTATGAAATTTTCAAGGGCTTTGAAGAGAGAACCCTTTTGCAACCCAAAGGGACTAGAGTATAATTCACATTGAATCCAAACCAGTATAAAAATATTAAGTGTTATTGAATTTCTTCACTTTACATTATGTCTTTATCTTTTACCTTGTATCTATTTTTAGTCAACTAATTGGTAAACTAGTCAACTACTTAGTTACAATAAAAAAAATACGACAATTCACTCCCTCTTGTACTTTTAATTGGTATCAAAGCAGGGCTTATATTTTGATTTTGCTTAACAGTTAGTGAAAAAAATCATGTCAAATCAAGTAATCATCGGAGATCTATTTCAAGAAGGAACTTTAGAGTGCAAGGACTTCATACTTCAGTGGACAACACTTTTCACATTGGAAGGCTCGCATGAAAATCTATGCAAAATTCTATCATGTCAAAGTTTGGTGTGTAATAACAAAGGGAGACTATACAATTCCAGAAGCAAAGTCGGACAAGAAAGCAGATGGACAAACATCCAGTGAACCCATCGATCTGGATGAATACTCTGATGAGAAAATGACAGTCAAGTTAATGCTAAGACACGAAATCTTCTATACAACGTGATAAGCGGGAAGAATATGAGAAGATCTCATCCTATAATACTGCTAAAGAGATGTGGGATAAGTTTAAAGTCACTTATGAAGGGACAATCAGAGTTAAGGAAACAAGGATAAATTTGTTGATCCATGACTATGAACTATTTCAGATGAAAGAAGATAAATCTATTGAGGAAATGTTTTCCCGATTCAGTAAAATAATTGGAAATCTATAGGCCTTTGGAAGACCATACTCAAGTCGTGTGCAAGTTCAAAAATTTCTAAGAAGTCTGCCTACTACTTGATAAACCAAAGTAGTAGCACTTGAATCTCAGGATCTAGATAAACTATCATATGATGAACTAAGAGGAGATTTCATTGCCTTTGAGAAAACACATCAAACAACGAGGACAAGAAGAAAAGAAGAAAATAGTTGCTTTCAAAACCTCGATCGAAAGATCTGAAGATGAAAATAAAAATGAAGCTGAGAAACTAGAACAAGAGATAGCCATGATTTCCAAAACAATGAATGGGGCAATGAGAAGATACAAAAACACCAAAAGGGAAGAATGTCCTCCAGAAGAACCTCAAGAAAATTCAATGAACAGGAAAAGAACGATGGAAAATGTTATGAATGTGAAAAATATGGTCATATACAAGTCGCATGCCTAAATCTCAAAAGAAAATCCTCGAGAGGATTTAATAAAAGTAAATCCTTTGAAAGTTGGAGTGATGGAGATAACTCAGAGCATGAGGAAATTGCAACTCTATGTTTCGTAACTATATTAGAAAATGATATGAACAAGTTTTCAGGCTTCTTGATAGATAAAGATGTATCGGATGATGACATCAAGGAAACAATAGAAAATTGCTTCATGGAATGTGGTGAATATAGCGAGGTAAGACCACATGAATGTGATAGATGCAATGAATTACAAGATATTCTTGATCTCACCCCAAAAGAGTCTCAAAAGATTATAAATGAATATAGAAGACTGAAAACAGAGAATAACGACTGGGAACTTGAACTTAAAGTTTGTGAAATCGAAGGAGACGTACTTCAAGAATAAGTTCAGGAATTAAAATTGCAACTCAATGCATATGCAACTCCACCAGTCACAACTCTGTCAGGTCAAACCGCATGACTTACAAGTCAACTGGAAACAGACTTGTTGGAAATTGATCTACTAGTAGTGACAGTACCAGTAGATCAAATGTTAAATCCATTCTTGTATGTCATTACTATAATAGAACTGGCCATAATTACTCTTTTTGTAGATTTCGCAACTCAAATATTTAAGGATGGATCTAGAAGCCCAAATATAATCCTGATATTACTAGAACTAACCAAAAAGGACCCAAGTAAGCTTGAGTACCTAAAAGAAGGAAATAATTTTATTTTGCAGGAACACCATAGGAAAAGTCATAAAGGGAAATGGTATCTAGACATTGCGTGTTCCAGTCACACGACGGGTGACAAGAATCTATTCAAATAAGTTACAAAAATAAATGGAGGAAATGTCAAGTTTGGCGACGATTCGAAAGTTAAGATCGTTGGCACCAATATAGTTCCATTCAATAATAACTCTGATATCATAGAAGTTTATCTTGTGGATGTACTCAATTATAATCTCCTGAGCATAAGCCAACTGTGCGACTCTGAAAAATTCAAGAAAACAAGTTGTGCTATCAAAGATGAGACAGGTAAAATTATTCTGACAGGAAAAAGGTATGGAAATATTACATTCTAGACTGCATCGAAAATTTAGATGGTCACATTTGTCTGGCTTTCATATTTGATGACCCCAGGCTTTGGCATAAGAAACTTGACCTTGTAAGCATGCACCTGATTGAAAAACTTTCTAGACATGACCTGGTTATTGGCCTTCCTAAGCTCAATTTCTCCAGAAACGATGTATGAGATGCATGCCAACTTGGAAAATAAACTAGAAATTCATTCAAACCCAAAGATATTGTGTCCACAACCAAGCCCCTACAGCTACTACACGTGGACTTATTAGGACCTACTAGAACCGCTAGCATTGGAGGTAAACGATATGTATTTTTTATTGTTGATGCTTACGCATGCTTTACATGGGTAATATTTCTATCTCACAAAGACGAAGCCTTGAAGAAGTTTGAAATCTTCTGCCAAATGATTGAGAGAGAAAAAGGATATCTCATTTCAAGAATACAGAGTGATCACGGAGGAGAATTTGAGAGAAGAAAAATTGAAGATTTTTGCAATGAACAAAGATACACTCATAACTTCTTAGCCCCTAGATCACCTCAATAAAATGGAGTGGTCGAACTCAAAAACAGAACCCTGCAAGATATGGCTAGAACAATGATATTAGAAAATTCTCTGCCAAATTAATTTTGGGAAAAAGCAGTCAACACTACATGTCAACTTAATTAATATCTCATATGGCCTATCTCGAAGAAGACTCCATACGCACTGTGGAAAGGTAAAAGGCCAAACATAGGCTACTTTCATCCATTCGGAAGAAAATATTTCATTCACAACAATGGTAAGGACAATCTTGGTAAGTTCGATCCAAGAAGTGAAAAATGTATATTTTCTGGTTATTCAAACAACAGTAGGTCATTTAGAGTTTATAATAAACGAACACTGTGTGTATAGGAATCAATTCATGTTATCTTTGATAATAATAACTCTATGGACAAGAAAGGAATCATTGCACGTGATGAAGACATCAACCAAGACGAATGAATCTTAGGAAGCAAAGAAATCCACTGACAGCAATAATGAAACTCCAAAGTCGACTAATGAACCTATCAGCACTCATGCCGAAGCTCAGAAGGAGACGACTACCTAGCTAGCTAAAATAAAACCAAATGAATGTAAAAGTGAACATGAATATCTGCATAAGTTCATCATAGGAAATCCAAACGATGGAATGAAAATCAGGGGAACCCTCAAGAAAAAGGCCAAAATCGCACTTATATCTCAAATCGAACAAAAGATGGCTGATGAAGCCTTAAAAGACTCTAGCTGGGTACAAGCCATGCAAGATGAACTTATCAATTTGACAAAAATCAAGTATGAAAACTGGTGCCTAAGATAGAAAGTGCTACAATCATTGGAACCAAATAGATATTCAAAAACAAGATGAATGAAGAAGGAAACGTAGTTAGAAATAAAGCTAGACTAGTTGCTCAAGGGTACTCATAGCAGGAAGGAGCCGACTATGATGAAATATTTGATCCGGTAACTCGGTTAGAATCAATTTGTATATTACCTGCATAGGTATCTTCTAAAGGTTTTAAACTATTTCAAATGGACGTTAAAAGTACTTTCTTAAATGGTTACACTCGAATCCCAAGACGATTTGGGAGGGTGAGGCAATCCCTCACCCACACAAAAGCTTCAACCACACTAGTGTGTACCATGTGTTCGATAGAATTCCTCAAAGGTGCGTTGTGTCCCAATTGGAGCCCGAGTCTCCGGGATTGATACACTAGTACATTGCAAGCATTCCGAGCATATAATTAAGTATGGGGTGGCTCACCGGAGTCCGGTTGAGGGATTCAAGTATAGTACTTCAATGGTTTTTCTGGATGAACTAGTTGTCTTGTAACTCCAATTATTTCTTAAATTCAAGAGGTGAAATCTTAGTAGCCTCAACTTACTTGACAACGATGTGCTAATATTTTATATGTGAGATCGTACGACCGTGTTTCAAATGAAGTCAATGCCCTCTAAAGTTGACTAACATTCAATGGTGCAAGTAAAAAAATAGTACGACCAATTGACAAGGGAAAGGGAAAAGTTGCTGCCCCCACCAAAGGGAAGACATCCTCTGTACCACCACCAAAGAAGCGTAAAGAGGGGATGCCACATCAAGTTAGGCTGAGGGACTACAGGCAGTTGCAACCAGGGAATCTTTATGCCTCAGGTCTCTGGGGCAGCGGGAATATGGTACAAGATTTGTCGACCTAAGCATATGCATCAAGATTTGGTCGTTGATGAGCGCTGCTTACGAGCTAAGTATCCGGCAATATGGAAGTATGTTCATGAGCTTGGACTAGGCTATGTGTTTGGGAACCCCAAGGATATTAATGTGAACCTCTTTTGCGATTTTTATATCGGATATGATCTAGATGATCTATAGCAGTATGTGCCTATTTGGGGTAGATCGATTGATTTTTCTGCAACCACCATATGCAACTACTTGGGAACTCCAAATGTCCCACATGATCCTCTGCATAATTTCATTGCCCTTCTGATGTATCGAGAGCTTAAACACACTTTATATGGTATCAATTCTGTGGTTTTCTGGGTCCTGGACAAAAAGACTGGCCGCCATAAGAAATTTCCAAAGAAGAAGATGAATTGGAGGCTATCTGAAGAAGGAAGAGGTAGAAGAGCCTAGGTTTGATATAGTCACCCCAGCACCCCTCCGTGGGACGGACATCACCAACATCCGGCCTAAGAAGGAGAATGATATGACTGCGCTCACCGAGCTGAGCACAATGCTCATGATGATTACTTCACAACCTATTTTTATGGGATGTTGGACCTGCAGCTGTAGATTTGAAGGGAGGCTTACTACTCAGGAGGAGAAGGCCCACTTATATTAGCGCTTTCCGCTCAATGCCCATGCACAACATCTCATGGGGCTTGGTGAGGGCAGAGATTACCTGAGGATGAAGATATCAACATGCATGAGTGTTCAGAGGCCGAGCCAGAGCAGTCTGAGGATGAAACCAAGGAGGATGGTGAGCCAGACGATGATGATGCCAATTGGGCAACTACTGATAAGGTCTTCTACGATGAGGGCGATGATGAAGAGTAACCAGGGAGTTTATCTTACCACCTCACGTGTCTTTCATTTCTTATATGCATTGAAGACACGGTATATTTTAAGTGTGGGTGGGGTATTCTCTGGATTATGTATATAGTAGGTTAAGTGTTAGTTCTTATTTTTAGTATAGTTAAGTTAATTACAGGTTAGATTCTTGTGTTTTTAGTTTTAGTTAGCTTAATTAAAAAATAACATACCAAATAATAATATAGAGAATAGAAATTGTTTTTAGAAATACTCAGACTTTTTGCGACGATGAATCTTCTAAACAGTTTTCTTGAGTGATTAAAGTCTAAATAAAAAATACAAAAAAAAATCAAAAATAGAAAAATCCAAAAATGTGTTTTACATTTTTAGGCAGTAATAATCCCTCGTGATTTTTCTTTGTGCCTCGATTCTTTTCCATTGGATGTATCTTGAATCGGGTAACAGTTTTTTATTTTTAATGTATATTAGAATTTAAGAAATAAAAAGGAGGAAAGATGAGATTCCTAGGCGCCATTGACTTGTTTGATTGTAGCATATTTAGGATTTGGCATGCGTAGTATCTTCCCCGTGTGTTAGAGGTGGCATGATGCCTCATTTGATTGGATAGCATGTCTTGTGACGCGTATGTCACCTTCTCTATACTTATGCTCACTTTGTGCTAAATGCTTAATATCTTGTGCCTCCATGAATACTTGTATTGTTTGAGAGACGGAATGGAGCCGTCCTTAGTGAGTCATGTGCCATGTATGGTGAGATTTTTGTGTAGTCCATGTTATTGTGCTTATGTCTAGAACTTGCCCGGTATGTGAGTCGAAGCGAAATATTAGGTGATGCTCGATTTGAAAATCATTTTAGGCTTTCTTTGATCCTTTTGAGCTTAATGCTTATCACAAATAAAATTATCCCTAGTTAACCCTTTTAAGCCTATAGAATTTTATTTGGCACCCACATTTCAAGCTGTATCCCTTTTTTTAATTAAATTTTTTGATCTTTTTACCTATTAAAGTACTTTAATGATGAAATTAGCGCTAAAATAAGTAAGGAGAGAATTAGGATGGCTTTCGAGTAAAACCAATAGAAAAAGGTGCACTTGTTTTGTAAAAGAATACACCACAAGCGGAAATTGCAAAAGAAAAAAATAATACTTGAAAACAAAAATGAAAAATCTCAAAAACAAATGGAAGGAAAATATAGATGAATAAATTCATATCTAGTTTCTACTAGTGGGATGTGAATTAAGATAGTGCTTCAAAAACGGAAATATTGTTGGGAAGTGATCTTGTTTGTGAAATTGAGGTGGAGTGAAGAATTTGCGCTTAAAGTTTATCATGTGATGTGCTAAAATGTTTAAGATGGTGAACCACTATTCTTAAATATATCCCGCTCGTCCCTTAACCCACATTATAACTAGAAAAAAGTCCTACTTGATTTTAGATTGAGTGAGCCTACATTATCAGAGATTTACATTAAGGGCAAGCCTATGGTGCCAATTGCATGCACGTGACTTCTTTGTAAGAGTGAGCGATTTGTTTCATTGATATATGTGAGTTCTTGAATTATATTTGAGCATTTTATTTGAATGTGTGGATTCTACTTACTCTTTTGTTCTTGATGATTAAGGGCACATGGTATCACGAGGGATATGTAACGTTATTAGACTTCTCAGTGATGTTGGATGTACAAGACCTGAGTGCGTTTTGGTATTGAGTTGGTTGTTTAGGCTAGGATTGTTACGAGCATGTTGTCTTCGTTGTGAATATTTCTTTTGAACAAGGGTATAAGTAAAGGGGAAGTATATGTGATTGCATAGGCTCAGCTTAATTGTTGCTATCAACCGTGTTTATTGGTATAGTGTGCTTCAATTGTGTAAATATAAAGTGCTCAAGAATAGTGTGAATTATTGGTTGACTCAAGGACAAGTAACGTTTAAGTGTGGGCTAGTGATGTATGGATATAAATGTATATTTTAGTGCATTACTTACCTTACATTTTAGTGTTTTAATAGCTAATTGTGCGACATTTGAGCTTAATTGTGTCAATTTTATGTTTAAGATCAATGGAGGATGAAAATCCATGAAGGTTGCACATAAGGATGTCAAAGATATTCAAAAGGAGCACGAAAAGGCAAAAATCAGACAAGTTCCAGAACCAGGCGCATGTTCACCCGTTAGGTCATTTTGAGTTTTAGTCATTATTTTTGTGTTCTGAGACCTTGACTAACACATTTAGTGTTCCTCAATTTGTTTGCACATCAAGTGCCTTGTTCCTGAAAGTTTTTATGTGAAAAATTGAAGGAAATGTGAAATTTTGCCTTAAAAATAATTTGAGTTGACTACGATTAATATTTTGTGTAATCGAACCCGAAACTATATTTTGAAGGACCCGGTGGGTCCGTATCGTGATTTGGGACTTGGGCGTATGCCCGTAACCGAATTCGGAAGTCCCTAACTTGACTTAACGTGATTTATTAGAAACTAGTAATCTGCAGACTTAAAGAATTCCTAAGTTTGACCGTAGGTTGACTTTGTTACTACCGAGTTTGGATTTAGGTTCCGCAATTTGGAATAGGTTCATTTTACTATTTATGACTTGTCTGCAAAACTTTAGTGCAAAACGGAGTTGATTTGACGTGATTCGCACGTCCAGTTGTTAATTTGCATGATCTTTAGTTTCTTTGAAAATTTTATATGTTTTGATGTCTGATTCATAGTTTTAGGAATTATTTTAGTGTTTTGATCATGCGAGCGAGTTTGTATGATATTTTTATACATGTGTTGATGCTTGGTTTGGATCCCCGAGGGCTCGGGTGAGTTATGCATATGCTATAGACTGATTTTGGACTTTGGAGAATAGCTTATGACCCTCTGTTGCTTGTGTGGTCTGCAGTTGGGGGATCGCAATTGCGATGTTTGGCTTGGTCTGTAATGGTCGCATTTGCGAACATTTTGTTCGCAATTATGAAAGTGGCCTAGGAACAACAGAGATCGCATTTTTGCGATCATTTGATCGCATATGCGAAGATCTAATGTTCGCATTTACGAACTAGTAGTCGCAAATGCGCTGACATCAGAGATGTGGGGAGTTCATTTTTGCGATAACTTCTTCGCATTTGCGAACCCGAGGCCGAATTTTCGACTTCTACGACATGACAAAAAGCTGAGGGACGGGAATGTTAGCCTCATTTTCATATTTTGGAACCCTAGGCTCGGTAGGAGGTGATTTTGGAGAGGAAATTTCTTCTACAAACTTTAAGTGAGTGATTCTAATCCATTTCTAATCCTATTCCATCAATTTATCTTAGATTATAACATCAAAATCATGAGAATCAAAGTGAAAATTTCTAACACCTTGTCAAGTTTTTGAAAAATAAGAAATTGAGTTTTGAGAGTCGATTTGAGGTCGAATTTTAAAACTAATCACATATATGAACCCGTGGGTCCATGGGTAGTCAGAATCTACCACTGGACCTGGGTTTTGACCGGGCGGGTCCCGGGTTGACTTTGTGGACTTTTTGGGAAAAGTGTAAAGGTCTTAGCTTTATGTATTGTAATTGATTTCCCCAGCATTGTTTGATGATATTAAGACGATTTTGGTTGGATTTGATTGGTTTAGAGGCAAATTTTAGAGGAAAGGCCATGGTTGAGTTTTGATTTGGTTGCGGAGCGAGGTAACTGTTGGGTCTAACCTTGATTTGAGGGAATTAGGAATCCTTGAACTATATATTATGTGAATTACGTGTGTAACGGCGTTTATACGAGGTGATGAGTGTATATACGCCGTCAAAATGATTGTTTCCATGCCTTTATCTTATTTCATGAATTATCTCACTCCATTTATTAACTGTTACATATTTTAATTTCTTTTTATGCCCTAATTTATTACTTATTATTAATTATCATTGTATTGAATTGTTCGTTCCTTCCATGACTCCATGATTAATTGCTACTTGCCTTAATTGTCTTACTTGCACACCTTAATTGTCACATACTTGACTTGTTTTGTTGCTATTGTATTATTTGTAGCATTCTTTTAATTAGTACATTGTTCCTTTATTACTTCACTTTCATATTCATTAATTGTAGAGATTCTTGTAAATTGAACTATTAGATTGATTACGTTTATTAAAAATACGTATGGATCGGATTACACGCCGCAACGGTTGTGATATGGTGGAATAAGGGAGGATTATGATATTGAGTATAATGATATGGTGGGATCGGGTTGCGCACCGTAACGATTGTGTACGTAATACTTGTTATTGATAAACTATGTCACGGTGAAATAATGTAGGATTATGACATCGATTATGATGATATGGTGGAATCGGGTTGCGCCCGCTGCAACAGATTATATATGTGATTCTTGATATTGATAAATGATGTTATAGTGGAATAATAGAGGATTGTGTTTGTATGGTGGGATCGGGATACGCGCTGCAACATGTTGTGTATGCTGTATTTGTTGTTGTTACTGTGTTGGTATCCAGCTTTGTTATATGAAATTATGAGATCAGTTATTCTGGGTTATCTGATTTCGAGGATTGAGCTCATTTTCATAAATTAACCTCTTATTGTAATTTCCTATTTCATTCCCTGTTATTATTATTATTATTATTATTATTATTATTATTATTATTATTATTATTATTATTATTATTATTATTATTATTATTATTATTATTATTATTATTATTATTATTATTATTATTACGTAAAGGTTATTATAAGTGACCCACCATGGCTTCGTCTCCAATTCGTCGAGGTTAGGCTCGGCATTTACAGAGTACATGGGGTCGGTTATACTCATACTACACTTTGCACTTCTTGTGCATATTTTGGAGTTGGTCCTAGCGGCGGTTAGTATATTGCTCGAATCCAGTGCTTGACGGAGAATTTAGGTACAACTTTACGACGTTCACAGCCTTGAAGTCCCCTTCTATATTACCTTAGCTATTTATTTCGATTCAGAAAATTATGCTTTTACTTAGACTATTTTTTGCAGTACTCTAGATGCTCGTGTATTCGTGACACCATTTCTGGAATTGTATCTGGATATTGTTGTTTATTAGTTTATTTACTTTATTTTAGTTTATTTAGCTTATTGTTCTTTATGTGGCTTCAATTATTAAAAATGGTTAATAACTTTATCTATCGTTGTCTTGTCTAGCAAGTAAAATGTTAGGCATCATCATGGTCTCGAGGGTGGGAATTTAGGAACCAGGGAATTTTCCTTGGTCTCATGAGTCATGGTCAAGGTTAGTAGAGTTTGGAGGATCGATACGGAGACGTCTGTACTTATATTCCAGAGGCCATGGAGTTTAGGAAAAAATCAATTATTTCCTTCTCTATCGTGCGATTTTAGTCTATCATTGATGATTGAACCATTATATTCTTGTTCTCTTGTAGATGGCGAGAACATGCACAGTGCAGCCGGACAGGAGCCGGATCCCCCTATGACAGCTACTACCAGGGGCAGAGGCCGAGGCTGAGCTCATCCTAGAGCTCGAGCAGCAACACCCGCTGTGGAGCCTCAGATTGATCATGAGGAGGAGGTCCCAGTTGAGACCATACACGTCGGACCAGCTCAGGTCCCGGAGGGATTCATAGCCACTCTAACGCTTCAGGATGCTCTATTCCACTTGGTGGACCTTATGGAGAGTGTGGCCCAGACACGTGAATTCCTGGTGGCACCAACCGTCTCTCAGGCTAGGGGAGAAGCACAGACTCCCGCTACTCACACCGCGGAGTAGGAGACTCCCTTGTATCAGACTCCAGCGGCTCAGCCAGTTGGGGTAGTTCAATCGGTTGTGGTAGCACATGCCGAGGATAGGCCCGCTATGTCTTCTCAGGCGTTGTTGAGGCTGGACAAGTTTACCAAGCTCTTCCCTATTCATTTCAGCAGTGCATCTTCTGAGGACCCACATGATTACTTGGACCGTTTCCATGAGGTGTTGCGCAACATGGGTATAATAGAGACCAATGGGGTTGATTTTGCAGTGTTCCAGATGACCGGATCTATCAAGAGATAATGGAGGGATTATGTGTTAACTAAACCAGCTGGTTCACCTCCAATTACCTGGGATCAGTTTTCACAGTCATTTCTGGAAAAGTTCATTCCTTTGATTTGAGATAGGATTAACGTAGGCAGTTTGAGTGTCTTCAGCCGGGTAGTATGACTATTACCTAGTACGAGACTCGATTTGTGGGCCTAGCTCGCCATGCCATTGTTTTACTCCCTATTGAGAGGGAGAGAGTGAGAAGATTCATTGATGGGATCACTTTCAGTATCAGGCTACAAATGGCCAAGGAAACTGGAAATGATATTTCTTTCCAGAGGGCCGTAGATATTGCTAGACGATCGAGATGGTTCGTGGTCAGGATAGGGGGTCGGTGTCTGATAAGAGGTCTCATTATTATAGTAGTTTCAGTAGTGCCTCATCTGGAGGCAGGGATACTTTTGGTAAAGTCCATCCCCCTAGGCCATTTTAGTGAGCACTTCAGGCATCCCACAGTGCTTCGTGTAGTCGTGACCCTTATGTATCTCATCGTGGGCAGCCATCCTATAGTGCACCATCAGCTAGTGTGCCTATGATCTAGAGCTACCAGCATGGATATCCGGCCCGTTCGGGTCAGTTACAGCTTCAGCAGCCACAACAACAGGATATGTGTTTTGAGTGTGGGGGTGTTGGTCACATTAAGAGGTTTTGTCCGAGAGCATGACACAATAGAGTTCTTGTGCCATGGTCCCGACATTTGTTGTTTCACTGCCCGCTCATCCAACTAGAGGCAGGGGTCAGGCAGCCAAAGGTGGAGGTCAGACCGTTAGACGTAAAGTTCAGGCTGTTAGAGGTGGAGGCCAGCCAGTTAGAGGTCATCTAAGAGACACAAGTCAGAGTGGTGGGACCCAACCCCACTGTTATGCATTCCCGGCTAGACCTGTGGCCTAGTCATCTAGCACCGTTATCATAGGTATTGTTCTAGTTTTCCATAGATAGGCTTCAATTCTATTTGATCCGGGCTCTACTTATTCCTACGTGTCATCCTATTTTTCTTCATAAGTAGTTGTGCTTCATGACTCTTTGAGTGCTCCAGTGTATGTGTTCACACATGTGGGAGATTCTATTGTTGTAGATCGTGTCTATCGCTCGCGTGTGGTTACTATTTGGAGTCTTGAAACTAGTATAGATTTTCTACTTCTTGATATGGTAGACTTTTATGTTATTTTGGGCATGGATTGGATGTCACCTTATCATGCTATATTAGATTGTTACGCCAAGACAGTGACCTTAGCCATACTGGTTTTGCCTCGATTAGAGTGGAGAGGGACTCATGGCCATTCTACCAGCAGGGTTATTTCTTTTGTAAAGGCTCGGTGTATGGTCGAGGAGGGATGTATAGCATATTTGGACTACGTCTGTGACTCGAGTGTGGAGGTTTTTTCCATGGATTTAGTACCTGTTGTGCGTGAGTTTCCAGAGGTGTTCCCTGCATATCTGTCGGGAATGCCACCCAACAAAGATATTGACTTCTGTATTGAGTTGGCTCCAGGAACTCAACCCATTGCTATTTCACCGTACAATATGGCCCCGCTGGAGTTGAAGGAATTGAAGGATAAGTTGCAATGTTTGCTTGATAAGCGATTCATTAGACCTAGTATCTCGCCCTGGGCTGCGCCCGTGTTGTTCGTGAAGAGGAAAGATGGGTCGACGAGGATGTGTATAGATTATTGGAAGTTAAACAAAGTCATTATCAAGAACAAGTATCTGTTATCGATGATATATGACTTATTTGATCAGTTTCAAGGCGTCAAAGTGTTTTCAAAGATTGATTTGAGGTTTTGCTACCATCAATTGAAAATTAGGGCATCGAATGTCCCTAAGACGGTTTTTCGAACTTGATATGGGCATTATGAGTTCCTAATGATGTCATTTGGGTTGACCAATGCCTCAGTAACATTTATGGATTTGATGAACCGGGTATTCAAGCCCTATTTTGATTCTTTAATGATAGTATTCATCAATGGTATCTTGATATACTCCCGCATTCGAGAGGAGCACGAGCAACATCATCGGATTGTACTTAAGAATCTGAGATATAGTCAGTTATATGCCAAGTTTTCAAAGTGTGAGTTTTGGTTAGATTTGGTCGCCTTTTGGGGTATGTTATATCAGGCGGGGCATAAAAATAGATCTTAAAAAGATTGAGACAGTTCAGAACATGCCTAGACCTACTTCAGCTATAGAGATTTGGAGTATCTTAGATTTGGCAGGTTATAATCATCGGTTTGTGGAGGGGTTTTCATCCATAGCATCCCCATTTACCAGATTGACCCAAAAGTGTGCTCCGTTCAGGTGGTCCGAAGAGTATGAGTTGAGCTTTCAGAAGCTCAAGTCTGCTTTGACTACAGCGCTAGTGTTAGTGTTTCCCACAGGTTCATAATCCTACACAGTATATTGTGATGCATCTCGTATTGGGCTCAGTGCAGTATTGATGTAGGATGGCAGGGTGATTGCATACACATCGTGGAAGTTGAAGGTTCATGAGAAGAATTACCATGTTCATGACCTAGAGTTGGCAGCTATTGTTCATGCGTTGTAGATTTGGAGGCATTACATCTACGACGTATTGTGTGATGTGTTCACAGATCATCGGAGTCTACAGTATTTGTTCAAGCAAAAGGATCTCAAATTGAGGCAAATAAGGTGTTTGGAGCTATTGAAAGACTATGATATCACCATTTTGTATCATCCCGGGAAGGCCAATGTGGTGGCCGATGCCTTGAGTAGAAAGGCAGTGAGTATGGGTAGCCTTGCGTATATTCCAGTTGGCGAGAGATCACTAGTATCAGATGTTCAGGCTTTGGCCAATCAGTTCGTGAGGTTAGAAGTTTCAGATACCAGTCGTGTTCTAGATTGCACAGTCTCTCGGTTTTCCTTATATGAGTGCATCAAAGAGCGTCAGTATGATGTCCCTCATTTTCTTATCCTTAATGACACAATGCGACAAGGTGGTACCAAGTAGGTTATTATTGGAGATGATGGGGTGTTACGGATGTAGGGTCGGGTTTGTGTGCCCAATATGGATGGGCTTCGTGAGTTGAATCTTGAGGAGGCCCACAGTTCTCGGTATTCCATTCATCCGGGTGCCTCCAAGAAGTAACAGGACTTGCGGAAACATTATTGGTGCAGGAGAATGAAGAAGGATATAGTTTCATATGTAGAACAATGTCATAATTATCATCAAGTAAAGTACGAGCATCAGAGGCCTAGTGGCTTACTTCAGAGATTGGAGATTCCTCAGTGGAAGTGGGAGCGTATTACTATGGATTTTGTTGTTGATCTCCCACAGGCTCAGAAGAAGTTCGATGCGGTATGGGTCATTGTGGACAGGCTGACCAAGTCAGCACATTTTAATCCGGTAGCAGTTACCTATTCTTCAGAGCGGTTGACTGAGATTTATATCCGCGAGATCATCCATCTTCATAGTGCGCTCGTGTCCATCATTTCTGATCCAGATATGCTGTTCACCTTGCACTTCAGTAGGGCCGTACAACGTGAGTTAGGCACACGGGTTGAGTTGAGTACAACATTTCAACCCCAGATGGACGGAGAGTCCGAGCGCACCATTCAGATATTGGAGGATATGATTCGCGCTTACGTTATGTATTTTCGGGGTTCTTGGGATAAATTCTTGCTGCTTGCGGAGCTTGCCTACAACAACAACTACCAATTGAGTATTCAAATGGCTCCCTATGAGGCATTGTACAGGAGACGGTGACGTTAGCCAATTGGTTGGTTTGAGTCAGGAGAGGCTCGGTTGTTGGGTACCGATTTGGTTCAATATGCCTTAGAAAAGGTCAAGATGATTATGGATCGACTTTGCACAACGCAGTCAAGGAAGAAGAATTATGTGGATCGGAGAGTTCGTGATGTTGCATTCATGGTTGGAGATAGGGTATTGCTCCGGGTTTCACCCATGATGGGTGTGATGAGGTTCAGAAAGAATGACAAGTTGAGTCCTAGGTATATCAGACCCTTCGAGATTCTTGAGAGAGTTGGTGAGGTGGCCTACAAGCTCGCATTTCTACCTAGTTTATCAGCAGTCCATCCAGTGTTCCATGTGTCCATGCTCCAGAAGTATCACGGTGATTTGTCCCATGTGTTAGATTTCAGCTCAGTCCAATTGGACAAGGATTTGACTTATAAGGGGTAGTCGATTGCCATTCTAGCTCGACATGTCCGAAATTTGAGGTCTAAGAGTTATCCTTCAGTCCGAGTGTAGTGGAGAGGTCAGTTGGTCGAGGCAGCCACGTGTGAGTCCGAGTTGGACAAGTGGAGAAGATACCCACACCTTTTTACCAGTCCAGGTTTTTTTAGAGGTGAAGAATATGATGACCTGATGGGTTATTTTGAGTTTTAACCTTTTTTTTATGTTTTTCGAGACCTTGACTAGCACCGTTTAGTGTTTCTCGAATTGCGTACGCATTCCGTATCTTGTTCCAGAAAGGTTTTATGTGAAAAATTGAAGGAAATGTGAATTTTTCCCTTTAAAATGATTTGAGTTAACTACGGTCAATATTTTGTATAAACTGACTCATATCCATATTTTGACAGTCTCGGTGGGTCCGTATCGTGATTTCAGAATTGGGCGTATGCCCAAAATCAAATTTGAATGTTCCTAACTTGACTTAACGTAATTTGTTGAAAACTTGTAATTTGAAGACTTAAAGAGTTCCTAAGTTTCACTGTAGGTTGACTTTGCTTCTAACGAGTTCGGATTTCGGTTCTGGAACTTGGAATAGGTTCACTTCACCATTTTTGACTTGTCTGCATTATTTGGTGCAAAACGGAGTTGATTTGACGTGATTCGGACGTCCGGTTGTAAATTTTCATGTTCTTGATCGCGCGAATGAGTACATATGATATTTTTAGACTTGTGTTGATATTTGTTTTACATCCCCGAGTAGTCGAATAAGTTTCAGATAGGCTACAGACTAACTTGGACTTTGAGAATAACTCATGACACTTTGTTGCTGGTGTGGTCTGCAGACCTCGCAATTGCGAGGTAGGGGCATCGCATTTGCAATGTTTGGCCTGGTCTGTAATGGTCACATTTGCGAATATTTTGTTTGCAATTGCAAAGGTTGCCTAGGAACAGAAGAGATCACATTTACGATCATTTGATCGCTTATGTGAAGATCCAATGTTTGCATTTGCATACTAGTCGTCGCAATTGCGATGACAACAGAGATGTGGGGAGTTCGCTTTTCCGATAACGTCTTCGTATTTGCAAACCCCAGGTCACATTTGCGACTGGACAAAAAGCTGAGGGATAGGATTTTTAGCCTCATTTTCATATTTATCCTAGGCTCGGTAGGAGACGATTTTGAAGAGGGAATTTCTTCTACAAACTTTGGGTGAGTGATTCTAATCCATTTCTAATACTATTTCATCAATATATCTTAGATTTTAACATCAAAATCATGCAAATCAAAGTAAAAATTTGTGAAACCTTATCAAACTTTTGAAAAATAAGAAATTGAGATTTGGTTGACTGGGCAAGCCCCAATCTTTGGGTTATGGGTAGTCAAAAAATGAAAAAATAAGAAACCTTATCAAGATTTTGAAAATTTTGATACTAATCACATATATGAACTCGTTGGGTTATGGGTAGTCGAAATCTACTATTGGACCCGAGTTTGACTGGGCAAGCCCCGGGTTGACTTTAGTTGACTTTATGGAAAAAGTATAAAGATCTTAGCTTTATCTATTTTAATTGATTTCTCTAGCATTGTTTGATGATATTAAGTCGATTTTGGTTAGATTCGATTGGTTTAGAGGCGAATTTTTGAGGAAAGGCCCCGATTGTGCTTTGATTTGGTTGCGGAATGAGGTAAGTGTTGAGTGTAACCTTGATTTGAGGGAATTAGGAACCCTTGAACTATATGTTATGTGAATTATATGTAATAGCATATATGTGAGGTGACGAGTGTATATACACTGTCAAAATGATTGTTTCCATGTCTTTCTCGTATTTCATGAATTATCTCTCTTCATGCCTTACATGTTACATACTTCAATTGCTTTCTATGCCACTATTTTGTTATTTGTCATTAATTATTCTTGTATTAAATTGTCCATTCCTTCCATGACTCCGTGATTAATTGCTACTTGCCTTAATTATCTTACTTGCACACCTTAATTGTCACGTACTTGACTTGTTTTGTTGATTTTGTATTATTTGTAACATTCTTTTGATTAGGACGTGGTTCTTATATTTCTTTCCTTTCATATTCCTTAATTGTGGAGATTCTTGTAAATTGAACTATGGGATTGATTACATTTATTGAAAATGTTTATGGATCGGGTGGCATGCCACAACGGTTGTGATATGGTGGAATAAGGGAGGATTATGATATTAATTATAAAATGATATGGTGGAATCAGGTTGTGTGCCGCAACGGTTGTGTACGTAATACTTGTTATTGATAAATTATGACATGGTGAAATAAGGGAGGATTATGACATTGATTATGATGATATGGTTGGATTGGGTTGTGTGCCGCAATGGATTTTATATGTGATTCTTGATATTCATAAATGATGTTATGGTGGAATAAGGTACGATTGTCTGTGTACGGTGGGATTGGGTTGCGTGCCATAACGGGTTGTGTATGTTTTATTCGTTGTTGATACTGTGTTGGTTTCCAGCTTTGTTATATGAAATTATGAGATCGGTTATTTTGGGTTCTCTAATTGCGAGGATTAAGCTTATTTTCATAAATTAACTACTTACCGTCATTTTCTGTTTCCTTCCCTGTTATTATTATTATTACTGCGTACAGGTTATTGTAAGTAACCTACCTTAGCCTCGTCACTACTTCGTCGAGGTTAGGCTGGCACTTACAGAGTACATGGAGTCGGTTGTACTCATATTACACTCTATACTTTTTGTGCAGATTTTAGAATTGGTCCTAACGACGGTTAGTAGATTGCTCGGATCCAATGCTTGACAGAGACTTGAGGTACAGTTGCACGACATTCACAACCCTGAAGTCCCCTTCTACATTACCTTAGATGTTTATTTCGATTTAGACAGTTATGCTTTTATTCAGACTATTATTTGTAGTACTATAGACCCTCGTGTATTCGTGACACCAGTTCTGGGATTGTATTTGGATATCGCCGTTTATTAGTCTATTCATTTTATTTTGGTTTATTCAGCTTATTGGTCTTCATTTGACTTGAATTGTTAAAAATGGTTAATAACTTTATCTAACGTTGTCTTGCCTAGCAAGTGAAATGCTAGACGCCATCATGGTCCCCAAGGGTAGGAACATGACAGTGCTAGGCTAGGCGATGCCTGGTCCTGGGCACGATCCATCAAGCGACAGAGTGGGTGACGCCAGCTCCATGGTGTGTTGTACACCAGGCCTTGCGAGCTCTAAGGTCGGGTCCTTTCCCAGTCCTTTCATTAAACGTTTTCCACTTGAATTTGGGTTTGGCGACTCCAACCCTAACCTATAAATACCCCTAGACGTGATTATTAGGAGGTTGGTCAGTTTTAAAGGTGACAAAGGTAGAAACACAAATGGAGAACGGAATTCAATAATTATTCCATCTTTCATCTAGTATTCATAGCTTTTATTATTCAAAAATAATAGTTTGATGTCATTAATATGAGTGGCTAAGAACCTTATTATTCTGGGGTTATTGGTTGTTATTAACTATTGTTGTTTGAAGGTTGATAATATTTCTTGATTCTATCATATTAATTTATTTATTCAATCATGTGCTCAATTATTTTACTGCGTAGCTAACAGTAGAATACTATCTACTAATTTATAGTTGAACTCGAAAGTGAGAACTATAGATTGCATATAAGATTGAATAGAGTAAGTTCTTGAATCGGGGCATTGGAGAATAGATTCGCGATTAGGATAGACATATTCTAGTTTACTTACCTTGTTATTATTGCAGGTAGTGCATATTCGTTCTAGTTAATTCTGATTCTATCGACATATAGTGTTAGGTTGGCTTGAATAGGCGAGTGAGGCATCGAAAGAACTTCGCAAGCAGTTTAGATCTCGTTAATCAGCAAATTACATAGGTTAACTAGTTGAATCAACCGGATAAATGCAATAGGAGAGGCATTAATCCCATAACCCCCGAATATCCCTATCATAGTGAATTCACTCCTACATGTTTACTGGCTCTACTTGCGATCTTATTCTCTTATTTGCTTGTTAGTTTCGTAGTAATTTAGTTAGTAAAGAAAAACCACAATTATCCTCCTCATAATCTCTTGAACAAATAACTCGCGACTAGTTTAGTTTAGGTAGTAGTGGATAAGAAATTCTCTTGGGAACAATACTTTCTTATCACTTTATTACTTGTCGACCACGTATACTTGCGTGTGTGTTTGGACCCAATATTGGGTTCTTGAGAGCTCCCATTTTTAGAGAAAATCTATGTGTTGTGGGTTGTAGGGAACAAGATAGGGTTTCAATAAGTGTACACATCCCAAAATTGAGGAGGAAATAAAAGTAGCTCGGATAAACATCGTCGGCGCGGGGCATCTTCAAAGGCGCCAAAATAACAGTACAAGGCACCATCAGAGGCACCAAAACTACATTGCCTTGCATCGTCAGGGGTGCTAAAGTTAGTGCTCTGGATAGTGCCTTGCACTGTCTATGGCTGTAAGTTTTCATGTCCTTGCACTACCTAAGGCTGTGAGTTTTCATGGCCTTGCAAGCCTTTGCCTGTATGACTTTGGTGTCAATTAGTGTCTGAATCTTATCCTTCAAAGTACGACACTCATCAATAGTATGACCTTTTATTCCTGAGTGATAGGAACATGTCTTATTTGGATTGACCCATTGAGAGGAATTTTCCATGGCGACAGTGGGAATGGGAGTGATATAACCGGCAACCTTCAGTCTCTTGTACAGTTGGTCTATAGGTTCAGCAATTGGGGTGTATTGTCTGGGTTGTCTGCGGTCGAAATTTGGTCTAGGTTTTTGGTAGTTTTGGCGGGCTGGTGGTGAGTGGTAGTATGTGGGCTGGGTGTTATAGGTATGGTAAGTGGTGGGAGGTTGTTGGTATCTAGGAGGTGAAGGCTGATATGTGGGTGGGGGTGTTTGGTATGTGAGAGGAGACTTCGAACCTTGGGCTACCATTACTGCACCTACTTCTTTGTTCTTGGATATACCTCCTGACTGCAGGGCCTTATTTGTGGCTTGGAGTGCTTCAAAATTTGTCACCATTCCGCTTTTGATCCCTTCTTCTATTCTCTCTCCCAACTTGATGATATCAGAAAATTTATGGTTTTCAATAACCATCAATCTTTCATAGTATTGCGGATCCTGAGCTCTAACGAAGAACTTATTCATTTGTTCTTCTTCCAGCGATGGCCTTACTTTTGCAGCTTCAGACCTCCACCGAGTAGCATAATCGCGGAAAGTTTCCATTGGCTTCTTCTTGAGATTTTGAATGTAGAAAACGTCTGGTGCGTTTTCTGTGTTAAACTTGAACCGATCCATGAAATCCGATGCAATGCTTACCCAATTAACCCATTTCTTTGGGCTCTGACTCATGTACCAAGACAGGGCGTCTCTAGTAAGGCTTCTCATGAATAGCTTCATGCGAATTCTTTCATCCTTGCCAACTCCTACAAGCTTGTCATAATATGTTCTCAAGTACACCTTTGGATCACCAGTTCCGTCGAACATTTCGAAATTAGGAGGCTTGCAACCCTCTGGCAGTTCTACATCTGGCTGAATACATAAATATTCATAATTCAAACCTTCAACGGCTTTGCCCCCTTTAATATTTTGAACCCCGCCGGTAAGTTTCTTGAGTACCTCTGCCATGTTCTTGATGAGCAGGTCCTTCTCGGCGGATTTGAGTATGTATAGGGTCTGTTGTGGGGTGTGGGGTGTGGGGTAAGGTTTCCACATATATGGTATTGCTTTGGTGGACTCCGGGAATCTGGGCGTAATGGTGGTCATTGGTTGAGTCTTGCGGGTCAGGAGTAGGCTGTGGTGCATTCTGAGGAGTGTGGTATGTGGTAGTTTGTGGGTACTGGGTCGGATGATGATGATGCCGTGGAAGAGTTGGTTTTGGTGG
Organism: Nicotiana tomentosiformis; assembly: GCF_000390325.3. NCBI lineage: Eukaryota > Viridiplantae > Streptophyta > Magnoliopsida > Solanales > Solanaceae > Nicotiana > Nicotiana tomentosiformis. The sequence continues at coordinate 19,012,035 of NC_090823.1, forward strand.
AGGATTAGGATTTTGGGGAGCCATGGCGTATTGATGAGGTGCGGGAGGATTTTGCGGGTGCTGGTTTTGTGTGTTTTGAGGAGGTGTTGAGTTTTGGGCGTTTTGTTGGTTGATGTCGGGAATATTCAGGGTAAGGGAAAGTTTTGCCAAGTTACAGACCTACTCAAGTTCCCCTTATAACTCCAGTATCTTTTGTTCTAATCGCAAAACCAAGTCGTTCTGTGTCGGAGTACTCCGACCATTCGAAGTCTCAACATTCTCTACATGTGTAGCATTGTCTTTCCTGATACCGCTCAGATCATCCATCTTAACCTTTCCTTTGTTCTTAGGATCACTTAGAGGAGGAGGAGGTGGAGGACCTCTAGATCTGGTATGATATGCCGATGATGCCAGTATGCACAAACCAAACTTAGGGGATGGGAATAAACAAAGAAAAGAAGAAAAACAAAAGGTAAACAAGTCAGTAAAGAGTATTAAAAGGATATTTGCGATATTTAAACATGTATTGCGGAATTCGCGTCCTAATTTGGGGACCTCATCGTGCTCGAGGTAGTCCTAGCGACATAGCTTTGGAGAAAACTCAATGCCGATAACTGCATCATTTCATTAATATGATAAATAGACCAAATCTCTACTAAAACAACAATAATTATAAAGAGTCACTAGTGGCATTTTCCTTATTACAATCAAATTCTAAAATGAATCTAGAAAACATCACCCATAATCCACTTGGTCCCATAGGGACCACCTCCAAGCTTGGCCTTCTTAGCCCCGTCGATCAGATTCCCCAGGTCGCGCATGTCCAACAGTAGATACGCCCTTGCTAGATGTCCTCCTTCTTTGCCCTCTGTATTATGACAATCTGAGACCCTTTTCCTCATCTTTCCCTCAAGTTCCATCAAATCCTGCTCCAAATAATCCAACCTTTCTGTTGATGTAGTAGCGATTCCCCTCCATTCATTGATTGCTTACATGTCCACTTTATGCTGTTCCAAATGCCTGGACTCAGATTCAAAGACCCTTTCGTGCAACCTCCTATATTTGACTTATGCTTCAGCAGCGTCGTCTATGACCCTATTCCTCAAATCAACCACTGGCTTGACCTCTCCTGCTATGTCATCGATCAACCATGATGGGTAGAAGTACACATGGCCGGCATGATAGATGTCTAGCTCGATGGTATCTTTCTCCATAATAGTATTTTGATGCCACATGTGCTGTGCCTCGAACTTGAATGGAGTGACATTCCCTTGGAAATCTGCTTTTTAATGAACCATTTTGGAAACTCGGGGTATAACTTGTTTTCTGCCAGCTTGCCTTGTGACTTTGATAGGAGCATAGGGATAGATTCCCCTTAATCTAATTAGCACTAGATGAGGAACATCTCTCGACCTGATGATGAATTCAGTGCTAGGGAACCACTCGAACATCCAATGTACCTTGTCATCAGTCAAATTGCTAAAGAAATGTACCCAGCTCACAGCGTTTCCTGGTTGTCCAAACCTATCCGGGATAAAAGTCATTCTTTTCGGATGGTGAAAAGCTATGTGGTCATTCCATGGTCGCCGCGAAAATTCTTGACGGTATTGTCCCCTTTGAAGATGTTCCAACAACCATATTTGCAGTAACAGATTGCAACCCTCAAAATGCCTATATCCTTTCTTGCAATCGTCTAAGGCTCGGTATATCTCCGCTACGATCATTGGGACAATAGTGTAAGTATGTCCCTCAATTCCTTCCATTAGGGTCTTAGTTACTATAGCTAAGCGAGTGTGAATCCTCTCCTTGTATTGGGAATACCAGCATCCCCAGAAAGCAGACAATGAACACAAAAACCGGGCGATGAGCCCAACCCAGAGAGGTGATAGAAAATTAATCATGATAAAGACGGTAGGACTTGTTGTGCCCATAATGCTCATAAAGGAAGTTGAATGGTATGTAAGACTTCTTCAGGCAGACTAACTCATCATTCCTTCTAAAACCCATCATTTTCAGAAAACCTTGAGAAGTGCAATTTTCCGGTACCAACGGACTAGGGCTGCCCCAGGGAAGCCCAACAAAGCCTCCTATTTCCTCCAGGAGGGGAGTCATTTCTATATCACCAATACGGAAGACGACCCTCTTTTCATCCCAGAAATAGTAGCGGCCTCAATCAGTACATTGTTTGGCTGAATGTCTAGCAAAGAAGGTAAATTCCCGAGAACTCTTTTCAGATGGTTTTTATCACTTGGCGAGAGATTTTCCCACCAATCTAGCAACAAAGGTGGGATACTTCGAACCATGTCGAACCTGGGGACTTCGTGCCTCATTTCTGCCAAACAAATAGAGTTAGCCCTTTCCCCCTCCGGATTCGACTATTCACACATTAATGATTAGCATATCGGCACGTGTTCTCCAAATAATGCACATATCATGATTGTACCCATTGTAATTTATGGAAATCCCGGCGGGCTTTGGACAAGGCTTACCTTAGAGAGTTATGACGTGGACAACGTTTTAACCTATACTAGGTTTAGACATCATGCATGCACAATTAACATCAGAGTGGGGTTTCTACGAGAGTCTAGACCGGTACCCTCAAGTGGACAACTTGAAAGGGAAAGGCACGGAACCCTCGATTGCACCACTGAATGACTAGTTTTACCGCAAATAAGCCTTTCCAATTTTAAAAAGGGTAATATAGGAAGAGCGCAGACACTCATCAAGTGCCGCTATGGTATTAATTGCGCACGAGTGGAATGTGATGTAGAGCATACTTTATGCAAAGATCAAACAACACGTTGTCAAGTATTTTGCATGATAAAAGCGATAAATGCAGTATTTAATAAATGTAAAGACAGAAAAGAAAGAAAAACAGGGAAGAAGTTAGTTCGTATAATAAAAAAAATCAATAAAGGGGTAAAGATTGGGAAAGTCATGATATAACAAAATTTAAAAAGTTGGAGCCATTGGAATGCATATTGTAAACAGATTAAGCGAAGAGTTGCATGTAAATTCATTTAAAAGGGGAAATAGGGAAAGGGGTGTGCATGTAGCAATAAAAGGGAGAATGGGAGCGGGATGCTCAGGTAATAGCAAAATAATAGAGGCAAGTTTATCGAGAGAGACTAATTCGTATAGACCAAGTTCGCAATGGTATGAGCCTAAATGTATCCCCAGCAGAGTCGCTATGTTGTCACGCCCCGTTTTCTCGCGAAAGCATGCCTCAACATCGTGACAACTCTTTTAAAGGAAGGGTGTTAAAAGAGAGTCGCCACCTAACGGATTAAGGTGCGTTAGGGTACCTATTTTGCAGATAACTATGTTTAACTAGCTGCATCACCAAAGATCGGGTAAGGACTCAAATTACCTCGAGAAGAAGGTGTTAGTCACTCTTCGAGGTTCACAACGGTGGGTCCCGGCCGAACTCGAATTATATGAATTAGTCTAAGAGAAGGGAAGCAATTTGGACAAATAAAATGATTGACTTTAAATAAAGGTGGGGGTGGGGGTCCTAAGTTTTTTGATCACCCCGTGCAATATAAATAATACTTCGTAACTCCCTCAACATGGGGCATTACTCATATTATTCAGCGGGCATAGACTATTATCTCTTGCTACCCGATTACTATTTTTAAGTTGTTTACCTAAAGTACACTAGTCAATTCTAAGTCGTACTCTATACATGCACTACCCATCCCATGCCTACGGTCCAGGAGGCTTTGGACCTCTATTTGAATAATTCTAGACTTTACTTAGGCTGCTCAAAAATGATAAAACTACGCGACATACAAAAACAAGTTGGACTTCATGTAAAGGTAATTAAGGGCTCAAGTTAGCCTCCACACACAAACAAACAAATGCACGCGGGCAGTTTAGGAAATACATAGTTTAAAAATTTGAGGCTTAGAGTCCTATATGCATGGATTCTAGGTGATGCTAAATTCAAAATCGTATATGTGGTGCTGATGTCCCAAGTTAACTGATTTGCAGATTATGGGGGGGGGGGGGCTGGTTACAAAACCTATAGACATGATTTCTAAGCGACTATACAATTTAGGAGTATTTGTTATTACACGCTGATTATGGAGACTACAGGTTATGAATTATTAAACCTATAGACATGATCTCTAGGTGATTTACGTAGTAGGGACAATAAAACTTATGCTTCCTAATAATCGCGTGGATAACAACGTTTGAAGAGCGAGTAGTGATGTCCTATAGGCATGATTTCTAGAGACTAGCGATTGGGACTAATTCTCGTATATTTAGCTCCTATAGGCATACTTTCTAAAGGTTGATAGTTTGAGCTGATTTTATACATATTTAGCTCCTATAGGCATGATTTCTGTAATTAAAACTGATTTTTTAGATCCTATAGGCATGGCATCTAATTTGTAGATTAAGCCGTATGTAAACAGAATCCTATGCGCACATTGAGACATTCATCATTCAATATCCTATAGGCATGGTTTCTAGTAAGCAAAAGTAGAACACATTTGAACCAAATGAAGAACCTATAGGCAAGATTGCTAACACATAATAATAGAACATGCTTGAGCATAATTGGATACCCGTAGGCAAGATTTCTATAATAACTGAAAGTAACATGTTTTGAGCAAAATAGAATACCTATAGGCATGATTTCTAACACATGACAACTGAACATGTTTGAGCATAATAACACATTTTATCTAAGTAACGAACCTATAGTGAGGATTTCTACCCATTTTAATGCAAGTGTAAGATAAAACCCCTTTTTCACTTTTACTAATAACCCAAAATGTCATTATAAGAATTATTACAGACCCAGAATGAATAAAATAAATTATAAAGTAGAATAGCTATAGGAAGCCTACAACAAGCCTAAAGATACACCTGGCCAGGCCAGGCCTTCATTCTCATAGTTCATAACAACCCAAAATTACATCTTCAGGGGCGTAAGGAAGCCAGGAATTAAGTGATTCACCTAGTGGTAAAAAGTTTAGATTATGCTAAATGTAGAATGCTAGTATCACAAGAAGGAACCATATCGATCAGAACTTAACAGGATTAGGGCAATTACTGGGGAAGTCAAGACATGGTGAAAACAGGATCAAAACAGGCTACATGTAATCACAGCAAATTCAGAAACAGACTTGTGCTATATACTTATATACTCATACTTAGTCAACTAATCCATAGAAAGGGGATATGGGAGCATGTTCAAATAGCAAATTTAAAAAGTAAAAAGATGGTTATCAGTAACACATAGGCTAGGCAGACTTTAAAAAAAAGAATTTTATCAACTTAAAGCAAGTCTAAACATGTCTCAAACTGCAAGCGTAATGGCATTTTAGATTAGAAAGGTCTAGAATTGAAGTAAAACAGCCAAAATTGCATACGAGAACAACCCAGAAACATATTGAACAACAATCTTCAGAAGCGAAAACATATGCAAATGATAGGTAAATAGGAATGAAGTGACAAACATTCAGCAACTCACCAGTTAAGCGAAAAATAAGAAAGAACAAAGTCCAAAGTAGCAAGAACCCATAATTTCTGGCCTTGGCAGTTAAGCAAAAAATAAGAAAGAACAAAGTCCACAGTAGTAAGAACCCAGAATTTCTGGCCTTGGCTTTCAGCCGGCCAGGAACCAGAATATAGAACAAGAGCATTTAGAGAACAAAGAGCGATAACTTTAGTTTTTTAGTAAACATTGACGATTCAAGTCTTCTCAAAGGGGAATGGGGAGGGGTTTATATAGTAGTAGAAATTAACATCCAAACAAAGGAAAATCGTCAATCAAACATGAGAAAGGAAAGAATCATCACATGCAATCAAATCAGTAAGGAAAAGAGAAAATATCTCAAAGCATAATTTTAGGGAGAGTGTAAAATTGGCAAAAATCTAAAATAAATAAAGGGTAAAAATCACATGCTGCATAGAATAAGATGAGCATAGACAGAAATGCCTTTTAAAATCAAAGAATCGAACCAGATTTGGTTCGATTTAAAAGAATCTGAAACCCTAATTTTAGGGTGAGTAGGAATCACAAAAATACACAGAGATTCATACAATAATCAGGAACCAGATTTGATGAGATCTGCTTGCCATGTTTTGGGCAAGCGGTATATAGAAGATTCCAGTACCAGGGGAAGTAGAATATGGCAGGAAACAACTATGTAATCCCATGTCCGGTGGGATTAGGAGAGAAAACTGGGGGGAGATGGCTAGGGTTTGGAAGATGAGAGATGAGAGGATTCAAGGGTGGCGGGCGGTGTGGAATGTTTTAGGGTTAGGGGGTTTGGATATAATTAAAAAGGGAGGGTGTAATGTGGGTCGTTGATCTCAGAGATCAACGACCACGATTAGTCGGGGGTTCTGGGTCGGGTTAGTTAAACGGGTCGCGACCGGGTATGGGGTTAGGTTAATTAGTCTTGGGCCATGGGTAATTGGGCTAGGATTGGGTAGTTATGTCTGAAATAAGAAGGAATTTAGGGCTAGATTTTAAATACCCAATTTTAATCAAATAAATAACAAAAATATCATTTGTACATATAAATGATTAAAAATAATTACTTAACATTATTAAAATATAAAAAGTTATTTTCTGTATGAATAATGTAATTATATATGCATATGGGCTATTATTGCAAAATATGTGCAATTTAGCCTTTAAAAATGCAAATGTAATTATGATGAATGCACTGAAAATATTTAAAACCTCATATTGGTATAAATGATAAGTTTAGATGATTAAATATTCATAAAAATAATTTGTAGGGTAATCATTTTATATTTATATAATAAAAATAATTTGTAGGGTAATCATTTTATATTTAAAATCATTTTATATTTTATATTTAAATATTCATAAAAATAATGTGTATGCTTGTAAATAAAATAATGATGCATATGCACTATTTTGAAGGTGTATATATATATATATATAATTGGAAAATATGAGGAAAAAATTGGGTATCAACAGTATTTATTGGAGTGATGTTTATTACATTTATGATTTGTAAAAATATATTGGGGATGGGGTTGCACGCCGCAACAGAAATGAAAGTAAATATATTGGGGGGTCGGATTGCACGTCGCAACAGACTTATTTAAGAGTCTATATTGGGGGATCGTGTTGCACGCCGCAACAGACTTATTTAAAGTTTATCTTGGGGGAACGGGTTGCACGGCGCAATGGAAACAAGTTGAGGGATTGTGACTGCTGAATTGATTTCAATTATTAAAATTATTTATTGGTCTTACTACTATTCCTGTTATTATTATTATTATTGTTGTTATTATTATATTATTATTATTATTATTATTATTATTATTATTATTATTATTATTATTATTATTATTATTATTATTATTATTATTATTATTGCGTACAAGTTAATGTAAGTGATCTGCCTTAGTCTCGTCACTACTTCGTCGAGGTTAGGCTTGGCACTTACCAGTACATGAGTTCGGTTGAACTAATACTACACTCTGCACTTCTTGTGCAGATTTGGGGGGGAGGGGCAGAGAAGGGGAGCAGAAAGACGAAGAGAGAGAGACAGAGAGAGAGTGAGAAAGTATAAAGAGATAAGGAAATAACTGATATTCCTTATTCAATTCCTAATATAAAGGGATACTCATTTAAAATTTATTTTTATATAATTGATATATTGTATATGACCATGTAATTAAATTAAAACTTTAGTATGGAGAGTAATAAAGTTTCAAACAGTGTATAGGAAGGTAAAATCCCTTTTATTTTAGTTTGTATTTGGGAAATTATTACTCTTCTAGCTTCTTGTGTAGGGAACACATGATATATTGATTTTTCTATGTTCGTGTATTAGGATGGTTTAGAGATATAATTCCCATTCTTGACTATTTTCACAAATTTTATTTTTAATTTTTGGTTTCCGCCCCTGTCCTGTATTGACAACGGAGCCTGATCAAATCTGAGCTCGCATCGGAAAGTGTTTCGTAACAAAGACGACTTCATACTCATGACTCGAATCCGAGTGTGATGACCCAAAATGTCATATTTAAATTTAATAATTAATTTTGTGTTCTAAGACCTCTAAAAGCACTATTTATTATTCCTTGACTTGCGTGCGCAGTCCATAAAATTTTTCGAAATGTTTTCAGGTGAAAAATGAATTAAAATGTGAATTAGAGCTTTAAAACTCAACTGAGTTGACTTTGGTCAACATTTTGAGTAAACGGACTCGAATCAGTATTTTGACAGTTTTGGTAGGTCCGTATCGTGATTTGGGACTTAGGCGTATACCCGGAATCAAATTCCGAGGTCCCTAGCCCGAGATATGAAATTTTGATGAAAAATTAAAAGTTTAAGTTCAAATAGTGACCGGATGTCAAATTATGTGCAAACGACCCTGAAATAGAATTTTGATGATTCCAACATCTCTGTATGGTGATCTTGGACTTAGGAGTGTGATCGGAATTTTATTTGGAAGTCCGTAGTGGAATTAGGCTTGAAATGCCAAAAGTTGAATTTTTGGGAAGTTTGATTGGCGGGTTGACTTTTAGATATCAAGGTCGAAATCCGATTATGAATATTGGAATAGGTCTATTATGTCATTTATTACTTGTGTGCAAAATTTGAAATCATTCCGATTTGATTTGATGTATTTCGGCACAAGATAAAGAATTTAAAAGTTCAAAGTTTATAGATTTTGATTTGAGGTGCAATTCGTTGCTTTGATGTTGTTTGATGTGGTTTGAAGCCTCGACTAAGTTCGTATTATATTTTGGGATATGTTGGTATAATTGGTAAAGGTCCCGAGGGTCTCGGGTGGATTTCGGAAGGTAAACGGAATGGATTTCGGACAAAGAGGATTGCTGGAAATTTCTGTTGCAGAATTTTCGTGCGTGGAGCCAATGTTGGAAGCTTATATTTCGCAATTCATAAGGAATTGGAAAAATTTGCAAAAGAGGAAAGTTGTAGTAGTTTGATCCTAGTGTCCAGAAAGTTAAACCATTCATTATTTGGACATTTGTACAGAAAGTTATGATGGATTGAATGAAGGCTGGTAGAGCAGTTTCGCCAGAAATTTCTGATGCGTGGAGCCGACTTTGGAAGCTTATATCTTGTAATTCATAAAGAATCGGAATATTTGCAAAATATGAAAGTTGTAGTCGTTTGATTCTAGTTTCCCGAAAGTTAAACCATTCATCATTTGGACATTTGTACATAAAGTTATGATCGATTGAAGAAAGACTGGTACTAGCAAGTTCTGGTGGACTTTTAGTGACGTAATATGGACTTTTAGTGACGGAAAATGGACTTTTAGTGACGTAATATGGACTTTTAGTGACGGAAAATGGACTTTTAGTGACAGATGTGCAAAAACTTAAGGACCAAAAATTGTCATTTCCTTCATTGTGTTTTGGATTCTTGGAGCACGGTTCTTGGGCGATTTTCACGGGAAAATATTGGGATAAGTGTTCCTTATCCTATATTGATTATATTTCATGATTCCATATTCATTTACATCCGTGAATCCGTGAATCCGTGAGGTTGAGTTGTTATCGGAATTTGGTAAAATTAGTATGGGTGGACTCATAATCGAATGGGTTGTCGGATTTTGTAAGTTTCGCCGGATTTCGATATGTGGGCCCCACAGGTAAATTTTAAGCTAATTTCGGATTTTATTGAAACAATGTAATATTTTCTTATGAAATTGATTACTATAATTTTTGTTGACTGTATTGAATTTAATATGACTAGATATGAGTGAATCGGAATCGGAAAATCGAGGAAAAAGCATAATACTTGGTTAAATTGGAGCAAGTCGATGTAAGTGACTTGTCTAACGTTGTGGGGGGGGGGGGGAATTCCCCCTAGGATTGATAATTGTAATGCGTGGAAAATCGTGTACACGAGGTGACGAGTGTGTACACGGGCTAAATGTGAAAATTTATGTTTTAAATTGTGCAGATCACTGTTGCCCAATAATTAAATTATTTCATTTTGTTATATTCTTCATTATTGATTTAATATTTATATTTTAAATTTGCTTGACCTTTTTCTGCTAATTGTTTTATCTCTTTAGTTGGAACTTGGTTTCTTTTATTGTGTGCATTATTTGAAGGTTTCTTTTCTTTAAATTAAATATTATTAATATGATGTATTTGACATTTTTAAACTTGATATTGAAGTAACGCATTAAAGATTTTGAAATATTATTTTCCTGAATTATTTACTCCTAAATATTTTTGTAAGATTTTCGTACTCATCGTGATGGAGAAATGAGCTCTTTATTGTGAAAAAATATTATTTTTGAATTATTTTGATATGAGCCGTGAGCTCTTTATAGTGGAAAAATATTATTGTTAAATTATTTTAGCATGAGTCGTGGGCTCTTTATTGTGAAAAAATATTATTGTTGAATTATTTTGACATGAGCCGTGAGCTATTTATTGTGAAAAAATATTATTGTTGAATTATTTTGGCAAGTTAAATTATTTGTGATATATTGTAATATTGATACGCATGCGGTGGTATAAGGTCTGGGTATTGAAACGCATGCGGTGAGATAAGGGTGGCTTGATACGCGTGGCTAGTAGGGGGAACTACTAGAAGTCATGCGGTGTGATAAGGATGGCTAAAATGCGGGATGCTTTTTCGGAAAAAATGTTTTCTTTCAAATAAATTGTGAAGGCTCCCGCGGTGAGATAAGGAAATGAGATATTGTGAATTTATTTATGATTTGGGACTACGAGGCGGTACCTCGTGAGTACCCTTACTGATATTGATTTATGGCCGTAGTTACCTTTGATTTTTGTTGTGATCTTTCTTAAAGTTGAAAAGAAATTATGTTTTGTTTCCACGAGGTATTTATTTGTAATTATTTGGTGTAATTAAATGTGACCTACTACTTGATTCATTTCTATGGTCATTTTATCTTATTATATTGTTTAAACATTTTTACCATGTCATTATTTATTCTCCAGTAGTGTTACAACCCAAATTCGCATATCATAGATCACGCCGT